>NC_053026.1:516529875-516672575 GCF_003073215.2 Triticum urartu
AGGCAGCGATTGCCGTTAGGTGTCATGTACGTACCCTCTCAACATGGATTCAGTACAGGAATGACAAAGACGAAACCCAGTTCAACACCTTCCTCGACCATTTATCTGTAAGTATGGTTATGTATGGAAACTAGTAATATCGTCTTGCTCTGTCCCATACTTTCTAGGTTGTTGATAATGAGACTCCCATAATTTTCAACGGATGAGGTTCAAGTTGGATAGCCAAGATGATGCAACCAGACAAGCTTGCACCCATGTTTTCAAGTCTGCTCTGTGACAGTATCGGTATAACTTGAGGAAAACTCACTTTGAAGGCAAGGCTAACAGTGAACTTTCCCAAACATCTCCAGTGGAAAATATATCGGATGAAGACTGGAGGGGCCTTGTTAAACACTGGGCTGATCCGAAGTATCAGGTGCATTATATATATATATATATGTGATCAGATCACATGTTGAAGTCCTATTTACGCATGTGCCACACAAATCTATCTTCTTATAGGTGAACTGTTCAAAGAACAAGGCCAACCGTACGAAAGTGAAATTCCAACAGACGACAGGATCTCGTAGCTATATTGCACACTACGAGGCTCTTGTAATTAGCTGTTGTTTCACTCTTTTCGATGTACCATATTATCAGATCTATATTGACTTGTTCGAAATGCAGAGGAAATCCCGCAAGGACCAAAAAGTACCTGAACCAAATGCTGTGGAAACCTTCAAGGACTGTCACACCAGCAAGAAGAAGGGCATGACTACACCAGTCAAAGCCGCTATTGTAAGTCCTTAATCCTCATGCCTTTTAACTACTACTTACTCTGACTTGTGCCTTGAACTGCATGGTTTGCAGCCAATGTCTATTACTCTTTTCAATTTTATACACAATTGTCTTAGCGTATCATTGCACCTTACAAGGTTTAAAAGAGAGGAGTGATGTTCCTTTGATCTTGACCCGTAATCTAGTTCCGTGCTGGACTTGCCCACACAACGTTACAATTGCCTGTTTGTCTGTTCTCAGTTGTTTTGTGATATGAATGATGTCATACTATGCTTACCGTATTATAAACTTCGTCTCTTTATCCTTAGCCCTCAATACAATGTGAAGAAATAGACAATACATTAGCGATGGTACATGGTCATATGTTTGGAACCTGGTTTTATTATGTACTTTGCAATAAAATACAACTAATATTTTACATGGGTTCACCGGAATAAGTTCTGTATATAGACCAAAGCTATTTTGTTTGGTTTTGCTGCCTCCTTAATATCTTCTGTTCTGGTACTACTAATGTAAAACCTCAACTTTTCAGTGACCTATGGAAAAAATGGTGGAACCGCCACCTTCTGAAGGTGGCAAGGCAACTATAACCGCAATGTCAGCTCTTGCTGCAGTGGGTCAGTACCTGTCCACTAACAGTGCCAAAAGCATGTTCCTGCGTAATACTGGGTTGGTTGTTAAGGCAATATCGTCCAAACTGCCTCATGATCAAGATATGCAAGCTCAAAGCAATGTTGTATCTGCGCTCCACACACAAGTCCATTCCCTAACAGAGACCCTTTGTGAAACAAGGAGAAACATTGCTCAATGTCGTCAAGATATGCATGGTTTTGAAACCATACTATCAGACATTTTCTATGTTGTTCAGGAGCCTAGGGGAAATGAAGGCGAGGGTTATGGTGCTCCATCGGACAATACAGCATGAAAACGTAACAGTCAGGTCAAATGAACTGAGCTTCTGAACTTCTGGTGGTGCATTTATCTGCTAGACTGTTAAGTTTTATGCCAACCTTCCTTTTTTTATATAGTTGTAATTTGTTTTGGTGCGATACAAAATTTATTCTTAACGTGCAGCCACCGGCTGAAGAAAACAGCAAGCCATTTTTGTATAGTGTAGGGTGTTCCCTATATTTGCACTGGTGGCGATCTTTGATGTCGAGTGGATGTAATCTGTGCAATCGCCTTAATAGCCTAGCGTTAGTTTCGACCTTATTTATTTCCTAGTCTTCTTTTTCCCTGGTTTGCTAGTGGCCGCAACTACCATGGGCCATATACGGGCCGTAGGATCCATGGGTCTCCTACGGGCCATCGATAAATGGGCCTGTAATCGGTGGGCCTCGGGCCGTCGGATAAATGGGTCTACATGGGCCGTAATCGGGCATAATTAGTATCGGCCCAGCACGGTAACAGGCCGTAGGACAGCAAAGGCTTAATTCTGTCACAGGCATAGCGGGTCGTTAATGGGCCAGAATATAGGACGGGCTGGAAACGGCGCAATGGGTTAACAGGCCAAAAACGGGCCGACTCTTGCCATGGGCCGAATTTGGCCCATTAGGGTAACAGGCTAGTAACGGGCCGACTCTTGCCATGGGCCGAATTTGGCGCATTAGGGGAACATGCCAGTAACGGGCTGACTCTTGCCATGGGCCGAATTTGGCCCATTAGGGGAACATGCTAGTAATGGGCCGGAAGTAATCGAGGGCCGAAAAGGAGCCCAAGAACGTATGGGCCGACAATAGGTCGAAAGGTAACACGGGCTGGAAACGGCCCATGTAAATAACGGGCTGTTAACGGGTATAAAGAAAATTACTGTTCATTATGGGCTAGAGTCACCGTGGGCCTGTAAAGGGCCGAAAGATACGAAGGCCTCATATGGGCCGAAAGACGTCGTGGGCCATACATGGGCCAAAAGTGAAATGGGTTGGTGTTATATTCGACGGCCCACATGACGTTGTTGGGCCGATTTCCTTTAGGTCCTAACGGGCCGTGAGTTAACGGGCCGTAAAATGGGCTATTTGCGAAGAGACCGTTAACGGGCTTTTCATGGGCCAGCCCGTTAACTTTTAACCAAGTCAAACGGGCCGGCTTTGTAAGCTAAATGGGCCAATGGTGGGCCGGGGCACGTGTCGACATATCATAGGCGCCGATTTGACCCACTGACGAGCTGACACGTGTTTCGTCCGGCCAATAAGAATTTTACACGTGGAAATTTCCCATTGGTCGGGGCTGTTAACGGGTTATCGGATCCAAAACCCGACCCGATAGCTTAACGACGTTCCATTACGGTGGATGCCACGTGTCGGTCACCCTTGACGAAAGCACTTCTGTGACGCGCGATTTATCGTCATGGAAGTGGACACTTCCGTGATGATAATTTTGGTAATCTCATGGAACACTTCTACGACAGCACATGTATGACTATCTTGATTCTGTCATAAATTTGTCATGGATGTACACACATGAAAAAAACGCGACCTACTGTGACAAACACGTATCATCATGGAAGTGTATTTTTTTGTAGTGTAACCCAGTAAATGACGCGTTTGTGGTTGACTATTGCCACGCATTCCATTGAAATCTCTGCCCATTCCTTGTAAAAGGCTTGAGAAATTATTAAATACCACGAGTATGGTTTTTCCAAACCGTTCTTGTGCACCCTTTCATGCACCGATTGTTTGAATTTGAATTACGTGCATTAATGCCTACAAAATGCACATAATCCCCTAAATATTGTAAATGAACCCGAAAAAGTGTCAAGTTATAACACAGTGATTAGCAGGGTTTATGTTCATCGTAGAAAAAAACTCATGTATGAAGGACAAAGGAAATTTGGATTCTCATTCATTCTCGGTGATTTACTATCGCACACGATTCATCTCCGTCGCCTCTGCGAACCGTGTGTGTTCACTCACACATGCAAAAGGAAAAAAGAAAACTCTCGCCCACTTCGTCCCCACTCACTCGTCGCGGACTCCTCCGCAACTATGCACCCTAAGCTTGACGGCTGTTGGCGGCGGGCGTAGGTCGCGCTCCAAACAGCACCAGATTTTGCCCCTACCGCTTTCCGCTGCCTATCTACACCGACATTCTAGACTCTGGTCGACTGGGGTTTTCTATGGGATTGGGCCGGCAATTTTTCTCATGGAGAAGGTAATCAACTTAATTAGCGAAATGTTCACTCATCTCTTATCGCAGTCCGTCCGTCGCTGTTAATCAACCAGCGGAAATCACCGTGGAATCATTTTTGTTCTAGCTGATTCGTGGGTGTTCATTCATCTGTCCACAGTGCGAGCACAAATCGGGCAACTGTGGTCATGGCCAGTCGGAAACGAAGTTCTATCTCACCATTACGAATGACTTCAGGGAGCACTCGATATGTTCAATCTCAACCTACCATGATCGGCATGGCCTAAATTTGTGAACATATACCGTCTGTTGCTACATTATCTATATATTTGCATCAAATCTTTGTTACATTATCTATTTTTAATTCTATATTTTTGTACTTTGCTTTCATCTATATATATGGATCTGGTCTATCAGTTACTCCCATATTTGCATCTTGCTCTGTTATTTCAATATATCTAAATTATGATCTTAATTTTCATTTCAAGCAGTACATCCCTTGCTTTGCAAGAACAAGAGTAGAAGGAAATCTTGGGCTTTACTTTGCTGATAACTCCCAGGATGTCATATTGACAACGCAACATGGATTTACAATGACAGATAGGGTAAAATTTGATAAAGATGGTCACTCCTATTTTAATGTGGACCTTTTGTAACGACCCGACCCAAATCGGTCAAGTCTCTGTGTAGCTGTATCATCCCAAGATCATGCTGGCACACACAGTACATTGATGAAAAGATTCAAAGTTCAATCACACCTGAATTTATTACACGATTCTTATATCGAGTCTTTATTACATCATAGTAAATTCGGCCGAAGGCCAACTCATGAGAAATAAACTAAATAAAGCTGCGGAAGCGTAGAAGAATAGCGAGTCCATCCGACTCCAAAGGGCAATCGCCAAGCGTGGATCGTAGCCTCACTCCTGGTCGGAAAACTACTCTACAACATAAGACGTTGCAGCCGTGTAGGTCAGCATTTTCAATATGCCGGCAAGTCATGAAGAGAGAACAACAATAAAATTGCTAACACTATATGCAATTTGGCTGTGGGGCTCTAAGTTTTATGTTTTTGCGAAAAAGCTAGTTTTTCCCTACAACAAAGGACTTGTTTGCAATTTCTACAAAATGTTGGTTGTTATTGAGATGGTTCCGCCGACCAATGTCTCATTCCCAATTATTAATTAACCCCTCAATTAATTTATTAGTTCGGTGTTGAGATTTCCGAAATACTCCAATTCCAGAGGCTCATTTGTTCGTAACCGGGGACACAGCTAATCGATTAGGTTGTTACTCTGCAGAGTCTTGTGCACTTTACCCGCAAGATTCGTTCCCTCCTTTATGTCCTTGCACTGCGTGGTGTTTGAAGACGGAACGAACGAAACAGGGTCTTCCATAGAGTTTCTCTGGGCACTGACGGTGCCCATCCATGTCCTACCGTTCTTCTACATTTGCTGGCACCGTCCATCTAGAGTCACGCCTAAGGTCAACCCAGCTAGAGCCCATAATGGCTTGCGGCTGCACAGGTAAGCTTCCGGTCAAGGGGTATCCATCCGTCTCTTCGTGGCTGGGTGAAGCTTTCCGCAAGATGTCATGGCGCTTCTCCATGCATCCCAGCCATCCGCTGGTTCCTACAGGGTGCGACCGAAGCGGAGGCGGCTCGGGCATCGGGCGCTGAGGCAGGCCGGCTCGGTCGCTGGTGGGCTACGGCTCGGGCGTCGGCTGGGCCGGTTGGCCTGGCTCGCGCTTGGGTCTTTTTACTTTTTTTTTGAATTACTAGAGAGAGAGAGAAAAAACTAATTATAGAGAAACCTATAATATTTTTATATAGGACATATATATATATCAATAAAATTATAAAAATAAATCCAACAACGTGAACATTTTTCCAAAGGCAAAATAGAAACAACAAAAAACATTTTCTGAAAATTCCAAATAAATTCAAATTTGAATTCAACTTTTTGGCAATATTTTCCTCTGACATTTTTTTGGAGTGTCATGTTTGCTCCTCTCATGCTTTTGCACAAGTATTCGTCAGGTATTTTTGAAATAAATTTCAATTGCCAAATTCAAATTCAAATTCCAATAAAACTCAAATGCCTCTGAAATTTCCAAATGCCACTCAATTCAAACAAAACGCATAGATGCTTAGCTAATAATTGTAAAACATTCCAAATTGAAAATTTGGGATGTTATAAACCTACCCATCTTAAGATGAATCTCGCCCTCGAGATTCGGGTTGCTAGCAAATAGGTGCGGGTGGTCTTGGCGGAGATCTTCTTCTCGCTCCCAGGTGGCTTCCTCCTCGGAATGGTGACTCCACAGAACCTTGCAAAACTTGATGATCTTGCTGCGGGTAACTTTGTTCGCAGTCTCGAGAATTCTGACATGTTTCTCCTCATAAGTCAGATCACTGTCGAGCTGTATGGCCTCTAGGGGCACTGTATCCCTCAAAGGAATATCAGCCATCTCCGCATGGCACTTCTTCAGCTGGGACACATGGAAGACATCATGAACTCCTGACAATCCTTTCGGCAGTTCCAGCTTGTATGCAACTTCTCCTCTGCGTTCGAGGATTTTGTATGGGGCAATGAACCGGGGTGCTAACTTTCCTTTAACACCAAATCTCTTGATTCCACGAAGTGGGGACACACGAAGATATGCTCGATCTCCAACTTTATACATTATCTCCTTGCGTTTACTGTCGGCATAACTCTTCTGTCTCGACTGGGCTATCTTGAGTCTATCTCGAATCAGCTTGACTTTCTCTTCGGAGTCTCTGATAAGATCGGGACCAAAAAGTTTTCGGTCTCCAACACCATCCCACAACAGTGGTGTTCTGCACCTCCTTCGTATAGAGCTTCGAAAGGGGCCATCTTCAGACTGGTCTGATAGCTGTTATTGTATGAGAACTCTGCGTATGGCTGTCATCCCAGCTAGACCCATAGTCTAGCGCACAGGCTCTCAACATGTCCTCCAGAATCTAGTTGACTCTCTCGGTCTGTCCATCTGTTTACGGATGAAAAGCTGTACTAAACTTCAGCCTCGTACCCAAAGTTTCATGCAACTGATTCCAAAACTTTGAGGTAAATTGTGTTCACAATACTCCTCGGAACTCCTTGCAGACATACGATCCTGGTCATGTATATCTTGGCTAACTTAATACTGGTATATGTGGTCTTCACGGGAATGAAATGAGCTACCTTGGTCAAGTGATCAACTACTACCCAGATAGAATCATAACCTGAACGGGTCCTGGGTAATCCTGTGATAAAATCCATTCCAAGTTTTTCCCATTTCCACTCGGGTATCGGCAAAGGTTGAAGTGACCCTACCGGCTTCTGGTGTTCCGCCTTTACTCACTGACAAACATCGCATGCTGCTACGTACTCGGCAATATCCTTCTTCATACCTGTCCACCAGAAACTTTCCTTCAAATCCAGATACATCTTGGTGTTGCCTGGGTGAATCGAGTACGGTGAATCATGGGCCTCCTGAAGAATTAACTTCCTGACCTTTGGGTCATTGGGCACATAGATGCGATCCTCAAACCATAAAGTTCCGTGTCCATCCTCACGAAAACCTTTAGCCTTTCCGTTACTCATCTTTTCCTTTATCTCTGCAATTTCCTTGTCCGTCTGCTGGGCTTCTCGGATCCTTTCGGTCAAAGTGGATTGAATATCCAAGGTGGCGACAAATCCTCTTGGTACTATCTCCAATCAGAGATCTCTGAGATCGTTGGCTAATTCCTGAGGTAATCCTCTAGCTATGAGGGTGTTCACATAGCTTTTACGGCTCAAGGCATCTGCTACAACATTTGCCTTCCCTGGGTGATAATGCAATCTCATGTCATAGTCCTTAATCAATTCAAGCCATCTCCTCTGCCTGAGGTTCAACTCCTTCTGCGTGAAAATATACTTCAAGCTCTTATGATCCGTATAAACATCACAACTATTTCCGACAAGGAAATGTCTCCAGGTCTTGAGTGCATGCACTACGGCTTCTAACTCCAAATCGTGTGTGGCATAATTCATCTCGTGAGGTCATAACTGTCTGGAGGCATAAGCTACAACTTTTCCTTCCTGCATGAGCACTCCTCCGAGTCCTTGACGAGAAGCATCACAATATACCTGGTAATCCTTGTGTATGTTCGACAAAATGAGTACTGGGGCTGTAACCAGACGTTTCTTCAGTTCCTGAAAACTGGCTTCACAATCCTCGGTCCAAACGTACTTAGTTTCCTTCTTCAACAACTCCGTCATGGGCTTAGCAATCTTGGAGAAATTCTCAATAAATCTCCGATAATATCCTGCAAGTCCGAGAAAACTGCGGATCTCCTTGACTGAGGTGGGGGACTGCCAGTTGGTGACCGATTCAACCTTGGTGGGGTCGACTGCTATTCCTTCTCCTGAAATAACATGTCCGAGGAATCCGACTTCCTTCAACCATAATTCACATTTGCTGAACTTGGCATATAACTGATGTTCTCGGAGTTTCTCCAGAACTAGACACAGATGTTCCTTGTGCTCTTCCTCGCTCTTGGAGAAAACCAATATGTCATCGATGAACACTACGACAAACTTGTCCAGATATTCCATAAATACCTTGTTCATCATGCTCATGAAATACGCAGGGGCATTAGTCAATCCGAATGACATGACGGTATACTCATATAAACCATACCTGGTGGTGAAAGCTGTTTTGGGTATATCATGTTCACGAATCTTCAGCTGATGATACCCTGATCGAAGATCGATCTTGGAGAATACTTTGGCTCCGACTAGCTGATCAAATAAATCATTAATCATCGGTAGAGGGTATTTATTCTTGATGGTCACGTCGTTCAATGAATGATAATCCACAACCATTCTCAGGGTTCCATCCTTCTTCTCTACCAGAAGAACTGGGGCTCCCCAAGGTGACGAATTTGGGCGAATATATCCTTTCTCCAATAATTCCTTGATCTGCTTCTTGGTCTCTTCCAAATCATTCGGGGACATCCGATAAGGTCTCATGGAATTGGGGCTGTGCCAGGTAATAACTCGATCAAAAATTCTATTTCTCTGTCCACTGGCATTCCTAGTAATTCCTCCGGAAATACATCCGAAAAATCTTGTACTACAGGCACTTCCTCCTGAACAACTCCCATGAGGGAATTCACCTGATTCTTCATCGGTGAGCGTCTGGATACATACTTGATCCTCTTCTGCTCTGGGGTGGTGAGCAAAATCGTCTTGCGGGCACAGTCGATGTTCCCTTCAAACTTCGTCAACCAGTCCATGCCTAGGATCACGTCCAATCCCTGGGATTCCAATACTATTAGGTCTACGGGAAAATCATGATTTCCGATGCTGAGGGTTGAATGATAGCCTAAGCCTGCCATCATCTCTCCTCCTGGGGAAGTGACCTGAAGCGGGGTTCTAAGGTTCCTAGTGGGTAACCCGTTCTTTTCCACAACTACCCTTGATATGAATGAATGCGTTGCACCGGAATCAAAAAGTACCAATACTGGACATGAATTTAATAAAAACTTACCAACCACAGTGTCTGGCTGATCATAGACGTCCTCCACATCAATGTGATTCACCTGAGCACGACGAAAAGGGTTGGGCTTCTTTGCTGAGCTTCCATTGCCGTTGCTGTTTCCATTCCTCTGCTTGGCCTCCGGACAATCGGTGTCATAGTGTCCTGTCTTCTGGCACTTGAAACAGGTGATATGACTCAGATCCTTCTAAGCCGGAGCAGGACGGTGCTGGTTGCCATTACCTCCATTGCCTGACTTGGAGTTGTTGTCGTGGTTGCGATTGTTCCCATTCCCTCCATGGTTATGTCCTCCATGATTATGTCCTCCATGGGTGTGATGGCTATGTCCTCCCGAGTATGGGGCATAGCGGGGTTTCTGCTGAGCTCCGGAGTTGTACTTTCCCTGGCCATATTTCCGCTTGCGGCTTTCAATCTGCTGCTGCTTGCCTTCAAGTATAGTGGCCTTGTATACCACCTCCTGGTAGTTGTTGAAGGTACCACCATCAGCTGCATTCCCAGCTCATCATTGAGTCCCTCGAGAAACTTCTCCTATTTTGCAGCATCTGTGGCCACATCATCTGGGGCATAGTGAGATAATTTTTTGAACTCGTCCACATACTGCCCCACAGTACGGTTCCCCTGGCATAAGTTGCGGAACTCACGCTTCTTTAGACTCATGGCTCCAGCTGAGACATGAGCGGTGCGGAAAGCCTGCTGGAACTGATCCCATGTCATAGTGGCGACCGGATAAGTGGTGGTGTAGTTCTCCCACCAAGAGGCTGCAGGTCCATTCAGTTGATGTGCGGCAAAACGCACCTTCTCAACATCTGTGCATCCAGCAGTTGCTAGATCCCTTCCGATCTTGTAGAGCCAATCATCAACTACAACCGGCTCGGTGCTACTAGAGAACACCGGCGGATTCAGCCTTAGGAACCGGGTCAGGTTATCGACAGGGGTGGTGAAGGTGGATTGTTGTTGTTGTTGCCTTGGTTTTGGATGAGCATTTGCATTAAGGCATTCTGCTGTTGAATCAGCTGGGTGAGCTCCGGCGGGAAAGTGAAACCGGGGTCACGTCTCGGAGGCATCTGGTGTTTTGGAGTGGATGAGAAATTAGAATAGAACAAGGGTCTAATGAGAAAATAGCACTACCCAAATGAATGCACAAACATAATCACACCAATCATTTATTCATTCATCTCAAACAAGGTTCAATCTCGGATTACAAAATCTCACGACTAATCGAAAATAACGGCCTAACTGATCGACGAAAAATAAAATAACATGGCGGTCGACTAAATGTCTTCATCAATTGTCCTTGCGTCCTCTGGTGCGGCGTCCTCTGGTGTGATGCCTCCTCTTAAGGCTTCCTTCGGTGGAGCTCTCCTCATAATCCTGGTCATTGCTCACGAGGGGTCCATCATCTCCACTCGGAAAAAGGTCTTCTCCCAGATCCATCTTGTCCTCCAGTGTGGCAATATATTTCTCCCAGTCCTCTAGTCTATCCATAAAATCCTTGACTTCTTCTTCATGCTCATAGTGGGCTTCACGTGCTGCATCCTCCTATTCCATTTCACAAAGATGCAACTTTTGGACCGTCTTCAAGCTCCTGCGCATCTGAATCTCTAGAGCCCTGATGTGAGCCTCCAAGTCTTGGACATATGAGCGAACGGAGTCGTCATCTATGGTGCGGATGGGCTCTCCATCTATAGTCCTACGAGAAATCATGGTGTGGTCTGATCCAACGAGCTCGGCCATGTATTCCTCCTGGATGCATCCAAGTGCAGTATGAACTGCTATGTCTCTCCTGAGGATCCAAGTGGGAGCAGTGAACCTGAAGTCAACGGGCGCCGAGAGACTTCCGAAAGTCCTCCCTGGTATGTGTACCTTAATCCTATAGCGGGGGTCTTCTGGAAATGCCATGATAGGGGTCCCGGTGATAGACGGCACAGCAATCTTCAATTCCTTGGTGATCTGGACCAGCCTCCTGCCGAAAAGCATTGTCACATCTGGCTGGCAAAACTCCGGGAGCAGAACTGGGGTGAACTTGACCGCCATCTAGAATGTTGAAATCGGAGAGAAGACATAAATGAACAGGGGAGAATTACGGAATGATAAGGACATAAAATAAATTGTTCTTCCTATGGCTTTTCGATCCTAGGGGTTACATCCTACGGTCAGCGTGTGCTCTGATACCATCTCTGTAACGACTCGACCCAAAATCGGTCAAATCTCTGTGTAGTTGTACCATCCCAAGATCATGCTGGCACACATAGTACATTGATGAGAAGATTCAAAGTTCCATCACACCTAAATTTATTACACGATTCTCATATTGAATCTTTATTACATCATAGTAAATTCGGCCGAAGCCAACTCATAAGAAATAAACTAAATAAAGCCGCGGAAGCGTAGACGAATAGCGAGTCCATCCGACTCCAAAGGGCAATCGCCAAGCGTGGATTGTAGCCTCACTCCTGGTCGGAAAACTCCTCTACAACATAAGACGTTGCAGCCGTGTAGGTCAGCATTTTCAATATGCCGGCAAGTCATGAAGAGAGAACAACAATAAAATTGCTAACACTATATGCAATTTGGCTGTGGGGCTCTAAGTTTTATGTTTTTGTGAAAAAGCTAGTTTTTCCCTACAACAAAGGACTTGTTTGCAATTTCTACAAAATGTTGGTTGTTATTGAGATGGTTCCGCCGACCAATGTCTCATTCCCAATTATTAATTAACCCCTCAATTAATTTATTAGTTCGGTGTTGAGATTTCCGAAATACTCCAATTCCAGAGGCTCATTTGTTCGTAACCGGGGACACAGCTAATCGATTAGGTTGTTACTCTGCAGAGTCTTGTGCACTTTACCCGCAAGATTCGTTCCCTCCTTTATGTCCTTGCACTGCGTGGTGTTTCAAGACGGAACGAATGAAACAGGGTCTTCCGTAGAGTTTCTCTGGGCACTGCCGGTGCCCATCCATGTCCTACCGTTCTTCTACATTTGCTGGCACCGTCCGTCCAGAGTCACGCCTAAGGTCAACCCAGCTAGAGCCCATAATGGCTTGCGGCTGCATAGGTAAGCTTCCGGTCAAGGGGTATCCATCCGTCTCTTCGTGGCTGGGTGAAGCTTTCCGCAAGATGTCATGGCGCTTCTCCATGCATCCCAGCCATCCGCTGGTTCCTCCAGGGTGCCCGTCAACCGTCCTCCACCCAGTAGTGAATTTGAAGTCCATCTTGAGCTTGAAGTCATGGGGTTGTCATCATCTTGACTCTCACATCTCCCCTATGAATCTCTCAACCAACCCCGTCTACGAGCATAGAAAAGGAAACTACATCATCGCGGGCAATGGTAAAGGGGAAATGGGTTCATCCTACCTCATGATACTACTCAAGAACATAACTTAAAATTCTCCTACTGCATGCATGGTGGGGAGGAATAATTCTAATGCAACAAAATCATAGGTATTGTAAAACATGATCAAATGACTTGCCTGGCTGACGGTCTTCAAACGCTGGTGACTCGAGATAGCAAGCTTCACACTCTGGAAATTCTATCGAGTCAAACAATAGCACAAATAAATATTCCACTAAACAATATAACAGTAAGCTAAAGGAAATCACACAAGCACTCAAACCAAACCAAAGAAAACTCGAAGAACTCCAAACCAACAACTAGCAAGAAAATAAAATAAACATTTTATTTTTCTGTAAATAAAAGTTCACACTCTGTAACTACAGAAACTAATCTAAAATAAACTATAACAGAGGTGAAATAAAATCCTAAATTAACTAGAACAACAGAAAACAGCAGCCAGCTAAAAAAACTAGAAAAGCTTGTTTTTTGGGTAAAACTATTTTTAATAAAGCCTAAAATACCCAAATAAAATTCCTACTACTAGGCAAGGTCAAAACAAAGCACTGACAAAAAGAAACACTAAAAAGGAATAATCCTAACTCAATTTATAGCAAAAATAGTAATCTGACTAAAACTAATATAAAACTATTTTATAAGCTTAAACATGGCCGAATCAATTTTCTACAGAAACTACAAGAAATTTGTAAACTAAAAAAAAGAATAAACTAAAAATATTAAACAACCTAAAAGATATAGACTTTTCAAGATTGGAACTATTCTGTTAAAAACAGAAACGAAAATAAAACTAAAACAACTAGGGCGCTAACGGGCCGAAATAGTGAGCGCTCTAAAACTATCTAATGCGCGAGCGACCTTTAACTGAAACGTATATGGCTAAGTAAAAAAACGATCAGGCCGGTCTAACTAAACCAGGAACTAAACTGGAAATAAACCGTAAACTAAACCAATCTATTGAAAATAACCTAACCCTTCACGGATCTAATCTAAGCCGTACATGCGAGATCTAACGGTGGAGGGGAGCTCGGGCTTACAGTGGATGGCGGCGACGAACGAAGACGACAGCGGCGACTCGGGCATCGGTGGGGGGAGGGCTCCGGTGGTCCGGGGCGACGGTGGTGATGTCGGGGAGATGCGGCGGAGCGAGGCGGAGGTGGTGGTGGAGTTGTTGGAGCTCGGGGACGACGGTGGCGGTCGGGGCGACGGCAACTGCTCCCTGGTGAGCTGCAGCTCCGGCGAGCGGCGGTCGAGCTTGGGGCGACGACTTCAGCGGTTCCTGAGCGCGATAGGATGTCAAAGAGGTGCGGAATGAAAAGGGGGTTCGGGTGGTGTAGCTTGGAATTAAGGGGAATGCTCACCGGTGGCAGAAACGGCGGCGAACCGAGGCAGCGACGGCGAGATGCGTTTGGAGATGGCGCGAGCTATGGTGGGTGTTGGGGTAGGGTTTTGGGGGGTTCGGAAGAGGAGGTGCGTAGGTATTTATAGGACACGTTTTCGTGGAGGAGGGGCAGCTCGGGTTAGGGTTTTGGGAGCGCGGACATCGAGGGCGTCAGACGCGAGCGAGATGCGCGGGCGCGGCTTGCGGGAGGAGGCAGACGGGGTGGGGTCGGCGCTCCAGTGAGAGAGGGAGAGAGGAAAGGGATCGGGCGACCGAAGCGGAGGCGGCTCGGGCATCGGGCGCTGAGGCAGGCCGGCTCGGTCGCTGGTGGGCTACGGCTCGGGCGTCGGCTGGGCCAGTTGGCCTGGCTCGCGCCTGGGTCTTTTTCCTTTTTTTTGAATTTCTAGAGAGAGAAAACTAATTATAGAGAAACCTATAATATTTTTATATAGGACATATGTATATCAATAAAATCAGAAAAATAAATCCTACAACGTGAACATTTTTCCAGAGGCAAAACAGAAACAACAAAAAAAATTCTGCAAATTCCAAATAAATTCAAATTTGAATTCAACTGTTTGGCAATATTTTCCTCTGACATTTTTTTGGAGTGTCATGTTTGCTCCTCTCATACTTTTGCACAAGTATTCGTCAGGTATTTTTGAAATAAATTTCAATTGCCAAATTCAAATTCAAATTCCAATAAAACTCAAATGCCTCTGAAATTTCCAAATGCCACTCAATTCAAACCAAATGCATAGATGCTTAGCTAATAATTGTAAACCATTCCAAATTGAAAATTTGGGATGTTACACCTTTGGAGAAAAATGTCTAACTATTATGAACTGAAAGCTGGCAATAAAATTCTAGTGCGTGCACCACAGCCTGGTCTAATTAACATGGATGTTTACTTCCCCAACATCATCAGCCGATCAAAGTATGATCGAGGTTAGCGTCCTTTCAACTTTCTCCATGCTGTCATATTACTATTTAAGCAACCAATTGATCACTATTTAAGCAACCAAATGTGATATCATATTCTGACTCCGTTCCTAGGCAGTAACAAATTCTATTTACCAATTTATACGCACTATATATTCTTCTGCCATGTTCTGAATAAATAATACCTTTCCACCTTTTAAGCAGGATATGTTGGATGCATAGTAAATGATCTGTATGTTACTAAGCATACCAAATTTCACTGGAAGGACTTAAAGCATGTTATAAACTTTGTTGATAATCTCATAGAGATAGCACAGCGTATGAACGCTAGATCTTGGATGGGATTAATTAGACCGATGGTGCACATACTGAACAAGACCAATTGTGTGCACAAAGCGCTAGTAAAAAGTCTTATTTTAATGTTGATGCTCATAAACTATATATATCTTCAACGATATGTTACAACTGTTTTTTATTCTACATGTCAACAGAAATTGCCCCCTGTAGCCGTTCCTGGATCGATTTCCCGGCATGGTCGAATTACACTTGTGCCTGCTAATAACACCAACGTGATTGAAAGGTACTGCATTTCCCGCAGAAATGGAACCATTCAAATTAACAAGTCCTCACTTCTCGTGGTAATGCATCCATATTGGAAAATTGGAGACACTGTTCTACTCATGCTCTGCCAAGGCATAGGAGGGCTCTTCTTTTTCATTGACGAGATGCCGAGTCACCGTGATCAAGCTGCTTCCAGTGGATAGTTGTGGTTGTTGGCCCTCAGCCTCTTAAAATGTGCTAGCTGTTACTATATATGTTAATTATGTAGATATGGACCATATGGTTGTTGGCCCTTAGCCTCTTAAAATGCGATAGTTGTTACTATGTTAAGTATGTAGATATGGACCATATGGTTGTCAAAACCGTGTTATGAAGATCCTCCTTTTGTCGAATAGTGTAACCACTATATATATGTTACTCAAATGTTGTTACCCAAGTTCATAAATTTTCATAAAAAGTATTAGTATCGTACACAGTTCATTGACTTTAAGCGTGTGCCCGATGTCCAGAAGGAATTTGCATATTAACTGTCCATATTACAAATTCACACACATATTAACATAAGAAAACATATGTGTAACATACTAATCATCGCACACGAGTAAACGCAGACGCATCGTGTGCGATACTCTGCCACCGCAAGCAACTAGTTTCCATTTTTCAAAGTTTTTTCTACACACAGAATCGCACACGAAGTAACTGCATTGACCATTTGTGTTGTAATTTCTCATCGCAAACAGTTCATCCGAGTCGGCTATTTGCCACGTATCACACACATCTTGTTTACACAACTCGTTTGTGTTCTTTTGGCTTATCGCAAACAGTTCATCCATGTGAACTGTATGCCGTATATCACACACATCTTGTTAAGTTGAACCGTTTCTGCTGTGTTCCCTAATCGAAAACAGTTCGTTCGAGTTAACCGTATGTCGTATATTGCACACACATTGATATGGCTGCCGGTTTCTGTTGTTCTAACTCATCGCAAACAGTTCGAATGGATTAACCGTGTGCCTGCATTGCACACACATTGTTATGGCTGCCCGTTTCTGTTTTTCTGCCTCATCGCAAACAGTTTAAATGGATTAACCGTGTGTCGTGCATCGCACACGTAGTTAAAATATGAACCGTGTTTGATGGCTCTGCCATTGCAAATGTTTTGCACCTTTTTGATGGATTTTTACACCACCGTTTATGATTATTGCATCGCACACGGTTTCGGCAAAGGGTGTCTGATCGTAGTGTCGCGTTAGCAGTATCCTGCAGTAGTGTACCCATTCGAGGAAGAAAAAAGCCCCATTTAATCAAATCCCCAAACATCAAATGGTTCAATAACAAGTGAATAATTCATAGGCGTTTCCTGATGTCTATCAATATTACCAATTCTTTGACATTCATCACAAGATAAGACAAACTTACGAGCATCCTTGAAAAGAGTAGGCCAATAAAAGCCAAATTGTACCTTGTGTGCAGTTCTGTCTCCTGCATGGTGTCCTCCGTAAGCCTCGGAGTGACACTTCTATAGGATTTGTTCTTGCTCATGCTCAGGTATACAATGTCTAATAATACCATCTACTCTTTCTTTATAAAGATGTGGATCATCCAAAAAGTAATGTCTTAAATCAAAGAAGAATTTTTCTTTTGTTGCTATGTAAAGCTAGGTGGTATAAATTTAGCAACAATATAATTAGCATAGTCTGCATACCAAAGAGTATTATGAGAAGCATTTATGACAGCTAGTTGTTAATCGGTAAAGCTATCATCAATAGGTGGTGGGCCATCAAGAATATTTTCTAACCTAGACAAGTTATTAGCTACGGGATTCTCAGCTCCCTTCCTATCGGTAATATGCAAGTGAAATTCTTGTAGCAAAAGAACCCACCTAATGAGTCTAGGTTTAGCATCTTTCTTTTCCATAAGGTATTTGATAGCAGCATGATCCGTGTGAACAATTACTTTGGAATCAACAATGTAAGATCTGCATTTATCACAAGCAAACACAACAATTATCGGTTAGCCTCGGTTGAGCCTAAGTTTTGGCTTCTTCACATGATGTGTGCTATTTTTGGAATGACATTTTATTTTGTTTTGCTTGCTATTTTAATAAAATACTTAGATCTAAAAGTTTTAAAATGAGGGAGAGTCCTCAAATAGCTACCCATTTACTTAACTACTCGCTTCATCTTAACTTATATCTTTTTGGAGTAGTTTGTCATCTACTCTTGTACTTCACTTATATCCTATGAGTAAATTGTTGAATGAATTGAATGTCATGAAGTTAAAATTATATGTTCATATCATGCCTAGTAGTAGCTTCACATTGGGTTTAGAAAGTGAAATCTATTGAAGCTTGACAATCACAATATTGGTCATACACACAATTCATGAATGATTAGTATAAGGAAGATAACTTTCATATACAAATATATTATCTTGGACATCTTCTATGATTGTGAATACCCATTAATTATTTTCAAACATGAGCAAATTAGTTGAAGTTGGATAAGGAAGACAACGTAATGAGTTATGCTAGTGGAGCTCCGACCCCCCCCCCCCCCCCCCAACGATGTTGTCGAAGGAGGATGGGAGAGGAGGCAGGCTAGATCTGGTGGCTCTCAAGGAAGGAGGAGGAGTATGAGGAAACAAGATAACTATTTCTTGAAAGTCGATGCTTTTCCTACTTCCCTAGGTTGCTATAATAAGAGGTTAGAACTTCTAGAATCATGTCATGATAGCTATGCCATGCACCAAATCTTGAATTTTCTTCTCATCTTATGAAACCACATAATTTCAAATACTGATATATTGGTTTATAAGTCATCGTGGGATTGCACATCCATGACATTATATTCACTTTTTTTCTTGTCTCTATGGTTCTCAAATTCGTTGGTCCACAAAGGCCTTGAGTGGACAACCAGCACGTGTATTTTAACATAGTATGTCCCAATCCATGTTTCAAAGAAAGTAACATAAACCTCCTTTAGTTCACACACTTTTGCAGCTCTTCCAAGGGCAAAGGAATACATTTCATCTTCACTGCATCATCAACCACCATGAACGCCAAGCGAAAGCTCCCCGCCGCCATCTGTTGTCGCCCACTGGCACCGGAGTTCATCACCATACATCATGACGCCATACACCCTTAAGACAAGTCCTTTCATCTAAAGCTATTATGTATACTGGAGCTCTGACGTCCTCTCTCTTCCCAGTGATGTGGCCAAAGGAGGAGGGGAGAGGAGGTGAGCTGGTGACTCTCAAGGAAGGAGAAGGAGGAGGAGGAGGAGAGAGGATGATTCTTTCTTGGAAATCGACGCTTTTCCTACTTCCCAAGGTTGCTACAACAAGAGGTTAGAACTTCTAGACAGGGCAGAGCTTGAGCTAAAACTATGAGGGGAATGGGTTGGAGAGGAGGAAGCATAACTATTTCAGCTGATTTAAGTGAAAAATAGGCCTAATACAAAGGAATATATACATGTTTTCTCGTGAGATGGGGGGCCATGGCCCAGGTTGGCCTCCATGATGCTCTGCCACTGCTTCTAGAGTTGTGTCATGATAGTTATGCATTACACCTAATATTGGTTTCTTTCTCATTTGATCAACCCACATTTTTTCAATCACTGATTTATTTATTTATTATTCATCGTGGGATTGGACATGCATGACATTATATTCACGCTCTTCTTGTCTATATGGCTCTCAAATTCCTTGGTCCACATATGCCTTGAGTGGGCAACCACCAACACGTGTATTCTAACATAGTGCACGTGAACCATGCTTCAAACAAAGTGAAAGCACAAGTGCTCTTTGGGTGGTTTTGGTAATTAATGTCAACATATCTCTTGCTGGACTAATACTTCTACCTAGTATATTTTAGATGAGTTCAACAGTGGAGTGGCATGGACAAGAGGATGTGGAATCCTTTCAAGAAACTAAGGACAAGATTGGCAAAAGCTCAAGACTCTACATTTTCATTTTAGTGATCCAAGATCACATTGAGTCCATAGGAAAAGACAATACTATTAAAAGGGGATGAGGTGTTGCATAATGGCTTGCTTGTTCAAAGTGCTTAGTGATATGCTCCAAAGCTCTCAACCCCTTTCTCATATCCACATATGTCCTAAACCTAAAGTCAAACTCGGCCCCACCGATTTGATCTATCCGGCGCCACGGAGTTCACTTGACATAGCCACTGCCAGAAACCCTAATCAGTCGGTCTCACCGATGGGATCTCGGTCTCACCGAGATGGGCTTGCAAACTCTCTGTTGCCTACTGCAATAATTTCGGTCTCACTGAGATATGCAATCGGTACCACCGAGGTTGCTCGACCAACTCTCTATTTTGCTTATTACCAAAATCGGTCTCATCGAGTTTGTGTAATCGGTCAAACTGAGTTTAGGTTTTACCCTAATCCTAGCACATCGGTCCCACCGAGTTGATCATATCGGTCCAACCAAAAATCCTAACGTTCACATTTTGAACTAAATCGGTCTGACCGAGTTTGAGTATTCGGTCCCACCGAGTTTGGTAAATTGTGTGTAACGGCTAGATTTTGTGTGGAGGCTATATATACCCCTCCATCTATCCTCCATTCGCATAGAGAGCCATCAGAACGTGCCTACACTTCCAGCATTTATTTTCTGAGAGAGAACCACCTACTCATGTGTTGAGATCAAGATATTCCAATCCTACCACAAGAATCTTGATCTCTAGCCTTCCCCAGGTTGCTTTCCACTCAAATCATCTTTCCACCAAATCCAAATTAGTGAGAGAGAGAGAGAGTTGAGTGTTGGGGAGACTATCATTTGAAGCACAAGAGCAAGGAGTTCATCATCAACACATCATCTATTACCTTTTGGAGAGTGGTGTCTCCTAGATTGGTTAGGTGTCACTTGGGAGCCTCCGCCAAGATTGTGGAGTTGAACCAAGGAGTTTGTAAGGGCAAGGAGATCGCCTACTTCGTGAAGATCTACCCAAGTGAGGCAAGTCCTTCGTGGGCGATGGCCATGGTGGGATAGACAAGGTTGCTTCTTCGTGGACCCTTTGTGGGTGGAGCCCTCCGTGGACTCGCGCAACCGTTACCCTCCGTGGGTTGAAGTCTCCATCAACGTGGATGTACGATAGCACCACCTATCGGAACCACACCAAAAATCTCCGTGCCTCCAATTGCGTTTGCACACTCCAATCCCATCCCTTACTTTCTTGCAAGTTGCATGCTTTACTTTCTGCTGCTCATATACTCTTGCCATGCTTGCTTGAAATGTATTGTGAATGTTTAAACTTGCACTAAAAATCCACCTTAACTTAAAGAAATTAAAAACTGCTACTTTTCTTTGTTGAGGGTCTAATCACCCCCCTCTAGACACCTCTTCTCGATCCTACACAAAGTAACATAAACTTCCTTAGGTTCAAATACTTTTGCAGCTCTTCCAGCAGCAAAGGAATATGTTTCGTCTTCACTGCATTGTCGACTACCATGGACAACGAGCGGAAACTCCCCGCTGCCATCCATTATCGCTCACTGACACCGGAGTTCATCGACATACATCATGACATCATACGCCCTTAAGACAAGTCCAGACTCAAGCTTTCATCTAAAACTACTACGTATATCGGAGCTCTGGCCTCCTCTCCCTCCCCAATGATGTCGCCGGAGGAGGAGGGGAGAGAAGGGGAGCTGATGACTCTCAAGGAAGGAGGAGGAGAGATGATGATTCTTTCTTGGAAGTAGATGCTTTTCATACTTCCCTAGGTCGCTACAACAAGAGGTTAGAACATCTAGACACGGCGGAGCTTGAGCTAAAATTATGAGGGGGCATGGGCGGGAGAGGGGGAAACATAACTATTTCAGTTGTTTTTAAGTGAAAAATAGGCCTAATACAAAGGAATATATATGTGTTTTCTTGTAACCTGGGGGGCCATGGCCCAGGTTGGCCCCCATGAAGCTCCGCCACTGCGTCTAGAAACGTGTCATGATAGCTATGCCATACACCTAATCTTGATTTCTTTCTCATTTGATGAACCCACATTTTTTCAATTATTGATTTGTTTTTTTAGTCATAGTGGGATTGCACATGTTATATTCACACTATTTCTTGTCTATATGTCTCTCAAATTCTTTGGCCCACATAGGCCTTGAGTGGGCAACCAACACGTGTATTCTAACATGGTGCATGTGAACCATATTTCAAAGAAAGTAACATAAACCTTCTTAGGTTCACACACTTTGCTTCAACTCATCGCCGGTCTACCCTCTCCTTTGTTGGTCATTTCTTTGAACATCGAGGGGCATGAGTGGGTTCCAGTTTTGGTGGTACACGAGCATCCCAGCTCTGAAACCTCAACATTTTGGGTCTACATACCTCTCCTGCCACCTTTGCGAGGACTTACGCTATGGCTCACCTGTCACTATCACAGTGTAAGAAAAATATGAAAGGAACACATCTATAGAAATATTATACTACGACACACATAAATTGTCTATACGAAAAAATAAGTTTTGTTTCATGCGATCAGCCGAGGCCATAAAAAACATCTCATTGTGTCATCAATCTCCTCCACCTACCCAAATAGTACCACATTGCACATATTGTTTTCTTCAATTCCGCATCCATTAATTTATTCTCTAAATTGCGCGACTAATATTATATCTTTGGCATCAACTAATTATCATCATTTAAATCTAGATTTTCTTCCTATTTCAATTCCACCGTACTGTATTATTAATGTTCCATTTACTGTTGCAAGCAATGTTCCAGGGGTCCATTTTGTGGTTGCTTATTCTGTTACGCCCTTTCGTCAAGTTACGTATGCGAATGCATATCTCGGTACATTATATGTTGTATAAAACATACATTGCACATACATAGTCTAAGTAAGCACATACCTGGAGTAGTATATAAGGGTAGGGATTTTTTCATTTGGTCTGAATTAATGTTTTTTCCTACGAAATTCATGCAAACCAGAGAGGACTAAATGTGGGCTGTTAAGCACTGCTACTCTCTTGTCATTAACAAAGTTGTTTTGATCTCCCATGAAGACTGTTCACCAACTGTCATCAGTCACTCCTCCCCAAGTCCCAAAACCTACACAGGACCCAAATCCTGAGCCCCACATAAACAAATCACCCAAAGATTCTCTGCCATCATCACCAGAATTTAGGAGGTCCTCCTCCCCCTCCCCACTCCTCCTCCTACCTTTCTCCCCACCAGCCCACTCCCCTCCCCTCCCACAACCAACAAAATTTCACCCCTCTCCACCACCTGACAAGAACCAACACCGCCTCCCCCCACCCCACCCCTCCCTCTCCCTCACTCTCACTGTCACAGCCTCACACTCTCCCACTTTGACTTTGACTCCCCCACCCCACCCTCGCTCTCCCCCCCTGCGCTCTGCGCTAAACCCTGCTCTAATAAACCCTCGGTAGGGCGGGGTAGGCTCCGATGGGGAACTGCGCCGCCTCCCGGCTCGCCGGCGGCGGCGGCGGCGTGGGCGCGGGCGGCGACCCCGTGGCGGTGTGCCGCGACCGGAAGCGCCTCATCAAGGCGGCCGCCGACCGGAGGTTCGCGCTGGCCGCGGCGCACGCCGGCTACGCGGCCGCCCTGCGCGCCGTCGCCGACGCGCTCGACGTCTTTGTCGCGCGCCACACCGCGCCGGCGCCGATACTCATCACGCTCCCCACTCCCACCGCCTCGCCCCCCGGGTCGCCCAAGCCGGCGCAGGCGCTGATGCCCTCGGCCCCCTCGCCCACGCCCTCGCCCCCGCCGCCGCAGCGGCAGACGGAGGCGCCGCCGCCCGAGGAGGAGCAGGAGGACTGCGGCGCGCGCACGCCGGAAATGGGGACGCCCGAGATGGGCCGCCCGTACTACTACACGCCCCCGGCGACGCCGCCCCCGCCGCCCCCCGCGGCGTCGGCGGTCGGCGGGTGGGACTTCTTCAACCCGTTCTACGGGACGGAGGAGGTGGCGGCCGCAGCCGCGGCCATCAGCGACGAGGAGATGCGCGCCGTCAGGGAGCGGGAGGGGATCCCAGACCTGGAGGAGGCGGAAGAGGAAGACGAGGACGAGGACGAGAACGAGGGGGAGGGGGAGAAGGCGGCGGCGGCGGCGGCTAAAAACCCTAAAGCAGATTCTTCGCTTGGAGTGGCCAAGCAGGAAGGGGCGAAAGAGGTGGGCGAGGTGACGACGGGTAACAACGGCGGCGGGCTGGAGGTCGGCATGGTGCAGCCGGGCCGCGAGCTCCTGGCGGCGCTGAAGGAGGTGGAGGAGCTCCTGTCCCGCGCCGCGGAGGCCGGGAAGGAGGTCTCCGGCATGCTCGAGGCCGCCGCCCGTGCCCCCGAGCTCAAAGGTCCGGCCTTTATCGCCTTCCCCCAACTTTTCTCGCCTCCATTTCTCTCTGCCACCGCAACCTGCTCGATCTTTCGCCCCAAACGCGGCCGAACCCCTTTTTTCTGTTTGTGGGAAAACTGCAAGATTTGGGCGTAAAGCTGGTGCGAGACATGAGTGGATTTCACAAATCTCCATCAGCGAAAGGCCCTGTGCCATTAGATGCATTTGGTTTGGATACACCACTCTTTTAATACTCATGGTGGCATGGAATTTTTAGATGGTGCTGTTCTTTGTTTAGGGCTCGCATGTGCCCCTGGAGATTAGGCAGAGCATAATCTCATAAAAAGTGGCTTTGAATATTCTCGGCTGATGTAATATGCGCACACAGTCAATTTGTTATCCCCTTTTCTAACTTTGCAGTCATGTCCTGGCCCAATTTTTTTAGCCCTTTTGATGCTACCACTTGTGGTTCTTGATTGCCAAAGTGGTCCTTTTGGGGTGCAAATGACTAAAGGCGCCTGCTTCATGATGAACACCATGAAATCTGCACTTTTCAGTTCTGGTAGAACTTAGAACAGCACAGTACAAGGATTGGCTTTTGATTGATATACATCCATACACTGCAGAGTACAGACAACAGATTAGGTGTGTCTTCGGTTGATGGTATTGACATTGATATCTCTGTCTTGGTGCAGAGAGCCCGTCGAAGATAATTCATGCCATTGCGTGGCACCGGTCTCCCTCGTCTGTGTCATCTTCATCCTATAGGAGCGAGCTGGGAGCAAGCTCGAACAGCTTGTCGTGGACAGAGAAGAGTGAGACTAATAAGAGCGACATATTCGATGACTATGGTGGGATGAAGTCAGGAAGTCACTCGCAGACATTAGGGAGATTGTATGCCTGGGAGAAGAAACTGTATGAAGAAGTTAAGGTGGGTTATGTATCTGCTGTAGTCATTTGATCTTTCCTGTGATTGTATAAATATACAAAGAATACATCATATCTTTCTTAGCAAGTTGCTATTGATCTATCTATGGTTAAGGCAACTAATTAATTGAAAAAGACTGACGCCACCTTGAAATTAAAATGTATCTTGTCTTTGGGTTCGTGTGTCTTTAGTAAATGAGGCTAAGTTGAAGGTTTTGACAAGGTCATACTACTGATAGTGCTATCTGTGATTTTTTGAACTGATGAAAAGCAATGTGCTTAGTTTTCCATGCATTATGACCATTTTCTGTAGTTTCTTGTGCACAAGCATTTCTTCATGGTTTCCTGGCATGTTCGAACACAATGTCTCTGTTGTATCGTGTATTGTTATATTTATATTAAAAACGATTTGGTTCTGTACAGGCCATAGATCAAATTCGACAAACATACGAGAAGAAATGTGTCCAGCTGAGGAACCAAGATGCCAAAGGTTCAGAGCTGCGCTGTGCTGAAAAGACTCGGACAAATGTGAGAGACTTGTACACAAGGATCTGGGTTTCTCTACGAGCAGCAGAATCGATATCAGATAGAATACAAAAATTACGGGACGAGGAACTGCAACCGCAGCTTGTTGAGCTGTTGCACGGGTAAGCTGATGTCATGTTTTGTGTGTAGGATTTGTGATGTGGCTACACTGAATACTGATGCTTTTCCCTTCTCCGTGACAGCTTTGCGAGAACTTGGAAAGTGATGGTGGAGTCTCATGAAGCACAGCGACAGATAATGTTTGAGGTGAATTCCTTCACCTGCCCTGCTTATGGGAAATTCTGCAACGATGCCCAGCGGCATGCCACTCTCAGGCTGGAGGTTGAACTGAGGAATTGGAGGTCCTGCTTTGTGAGCTATGTTAGTGCTCAGAAAGCATACATTGAAGCCCTTGACGGCTGGCTGTCCAAGTTCATCGTGACGGACACCATCCGTTACTCCCGAGGGATCTCTTCGATCGCGCCTGACAGGGCCGGCGCGCCGCCCCTGGTCGTGATCTGCCACGAGTGGCACACCACGCTGTCGAGGTTCCCGTACAAGCGGGTGCCCTTCACCATGCGTAACTTCAACCGGAGCGTGAGGGTGCTGTGGCTGAAGCAAGGGGAGGAGCAGCAGCAGAAGCGGAAGGTGGACGGCCTGGCCAAGGAGCTGGACAAGAAGGCGACGGCGTACAAGCGTGCGGAGAACAAGGTGATCGAGACGAAGCTGCTGGAGCACCGGCCGGAGCAGGACGCGAGGCAGCGGATGGAGCAGCTGTCGGAGCGCAAGGAGGCGCTGAGCGCGCTGCGGCGGCGGGTGGAGGCGGAGAAGGCGCGGCACCACCACTGCATGCGCGACACCCACGACGTCACCCTCAACGGCTTCAAGATCGGCCTCGCGAGCATGTTCGAGGCCCTCGCCGAGTTCTCCCGGGACTCCGTCGCGCTCTACGAGGACCTCCTGGCGCGCGCCGGCCCCAAGGAGGGCCCCGAGAAGGCTGCCTCCGTCGCCGCCATCGAGCAGCAGCAGCCGCCGCGTCCGGCGGCGGTTGAGGCGACATGACATGACATGGCCGTCGGTATCAAGTTCAGTGACCAGTGTTCTCCGTTTCAGTTAGGACATTGAGTGAGTTGTGTTTGCACCTTCTTGCATTGCCCCAGGGTTTTGGACCCCTAGAATGTTTCTCTGATGCTGATTAAAATTAGGGTGTAGAGTAGCGGCGCCATGTGTGTATGGTGGGTTGGCTTGGCTTGGCTGGTCGTCGTTGTTGAGGGGTGGTAGGGTCGCCATTCTTGTGGGCATCTGTTGCTTGTAATTATTCTGTTAGCCTGATATGAATCAAGTGAGGATTCGCTCTGCCCCGCTGCGGCTCCCATTGCTGTCCGCCATTGATGGTTTCTGTTCACTCCACAGAGCTGTTGCTGCGGTGCGCTGTAGCAGCAGCAGCAGCAGCAGTGTTTGTTGCTGCCTAACGACGGCCGGCCGGCCGCAGCAGTGTCACGCGCGCGCAGGCAGCTGGGGAACGACACGAGGACCCTGTCAACTGTAGGGCCTGAGCATCGGATCGGAGATGCACTGAGGCAGCTGTCGTTGGACTAGACGGTGCGTAGACTTCACCAGGAACCAGGGGCTTGGTAAGAGTATCTACAACCTCGGCAAATCCGGCTATATTTTCCTCTTCACATTCACGTATATCATGTTCGGCATCCTATATCCATACTACAACGTGATGAACTACTCTACATGATCAAATAACGGACAAAGAAATCGACATCAAACGGATAATGAATACACAAACCCACTTTACATCATCCAAAAGATCACCGCAGTTCATCGCCGGACAAGTTCAACTATTAAAAATGATAATTAAACATAAGAGGGAGCTTTTTCACCACTTCCTCACCGGGCATTTCCACTTCTGGTCGCCGGCGTAGCTGTAGGCGCCCGTGGCTGATGGAGAATCTTGGTAGTCGTCGGAGGTGAAGCTGTTGTCGGAGTCGGATGAGGACATGACTACCAGCCCCTTCATCCGGCGACGACCTTGTCCTGCTGCGCTTCAGCATGGAGAGCCGAGTCGCCTCCGCCACTGCCTCCTTTGCCTCCCGCTCCGACTGCTCTATGACTAGCCAGAGGGCCGTTGCGTTCTTCAGTCGAAGGCGGCGAGCGTCCGTCTCCGCCATCGCGAGCGACCGATGATAGACATCGGCGAGGAGCCGCTCCTCCTCATTGGGCTCCGCCGGTATCCCGCGCCGACGACGCACGGCCCGCTCCGCCGCTTCCCTCTCCCTTGCCCGCCGCCTCTCGCGGCGGGTGGCGCACGCCTTTTATTTCAGAGTGCGCGTGCGGGCCGACGACGCAGGGATTAGCACCCACCGCTACCGCTGGTCACGCGGAGGAGCGGCCGACGGGGGAAGGGGACGACGTGGGGGCGGTGTAGACTGTGTTGTCCTGCGGGAGCTCAGCGCGGGCTGGGAGGGTCCAGCTGCCGCGTCCGCGCTGCGTTGGTGCGGGAGCCGCGGCGACGCTGCAGATCCGGAGCTGCCACCGGTGTCCATCTTGGACCGCTCCAAGCCAATGCGGAGGGCCATCTCCTCGTCGATGTCGAGGTCGTAGCCGGAGTCGCTGCCGAAGCTGGACATTGCGCCGGGGTGAATCGGAATCGGAGAGGGGAGAGGAGAGGACAGAGCTACGGAGAGGAGTGAGTGAGCTAGGGTTCCGAGCAAGGAGCCGGATGGTTTTTTTGTGGAGGCACTTGTGGGGTCAGTGGTGGGCCGGGCACGCCCAGGCCGCCCCGTATCCACCACATATTTGGGCTGGATATGAGGGGTGCGGGACAGCACGGGCGTTTGAGGCCTGTTTGAGGCGTCCGTGTCAATTTTTCGTGACCGGTCAATAACCGGCAGGCCGACTTGGCGCTTGAAGCCGGTTTGGGGCGCTCGACTGTAGATGCTCTAACAAGAGCGAACCATGTAGGGGCTTGGTAACAAGAGCATCTACAGCCCTCGGGCTCCTCATACGCCCGGTCAGTGACCGGTCAACGAAGCTCTTCAAACCGGCCTTGTATGTGTTGGCTGGTCGGCACCCCTTGTATACATCCCATATTGAGGACAGATATGAGGAGGTGTCGCACAAATGTGCGGGACCCTTACGAACACCCATCGTTCCGGTGAGGACGTCGCTCCGACGGGTCGGTCGAGGGGCCAAACCCGACTATTTAAGCCAGACAGCGACCCCTACCCCTATCCAGTCCCATTACCCTCCTTTTCGCGCCACCAACCCCCACATCCGCTCGCAGCTCAGAAATCTTTGTCCGCCTATAGCCATGGCCTGACAACAGAGCATCACCTAAGCAATGCTCACCTGAAGCGTCGGTTGCATCTCCTGGAGGAGATCTAGGCCCCGCACGTCGCTTGGATTGCAGCTAGCACGCCTCCAGAGTCGACGGAGGAGGAGACAGAGGAGGGCGCAGAACTGCGGGCGATTGATGCGGCCATGAAGGACGCGAAGCTGAAGGAGGAAGCGGTGGAAGGTGATGCAAATCCAGCGCCTCTGGCTGTTGGATTCAACATGGCCGACACGCTGGGCGAGTTTGAAGTCGCCCAAGCGGATGAGGCGGAGGAGCAGCAGGTCATTCTCGACTCCATCCATTTGGAGGTGAAGGAGGTAAACCGCCGCTACCTCCATGAGGCACGGGCGGAGATCGATGAACTCTTTGTGGACATAGTGTCCGATGAGGAGCCGGAGCTGCTGGGGGCAGCCATCCACCAAGAGGAAGGTCCATCCGACAGATACGCCGTCTAATTCTCCGGCGATGAGTAGTTTAGGCTAGGTTTATCTATGTACTAATGGGTAACTTTTAGGTTGCAGGGTGTAGTATGGATTTGAGGTATTCGTTTGCAATGGACGCAAAATGAGGCTAACGAGGTCCTCTTTGTAAGGCGTTTGATGACTGGATTAGCTATGCACGGTTGTAGATGCTCTAACTTCACAGGGATCGATTATTCGCGAGTTACCTGAAAAACCATAAACGCTTGGTAATCAGTCAATTCGTTCGCATCGTTAGATGGAAATCCTAACAACTTGCCTTGCTCTTCCTCCAACCAACACCCATTTATTCTCCTTCCTCCCGACGCCACCCGTCGCGCTCTTTCTCATCCGACTGCGACGGTACACTTGGTTGCTGCTCGCCACGCCATCCCTGCCTCCGGCAAGGGCGCTGTCTAATCCGAATAGGAATCAATGCGAAAAAGCCCCCCACTCACAGCTGCCAACCGCAAAGTCTCGGCTCCTCATAGGCTACACCTCCTTTTCTCTCCTAAATCGACACAACAAAAACCATGTCCGGCGCCGTGTGTTGGAGCCAGGGGCGGAGCCAGAAAATTTGCTCAATGAGTTCACTCGTTAGCTCATTGTGAGGTATACGGCTTAATCATGTGTAAAGTACAATTCCACACCATCTAACAACAAGAGTACAATACTTAAAGATATTGTAACAAATAGAAATATGAAACCAATCATCACATATAATAGTTACATTAAAAAGCTGAAAAGTGCAAGACGTACCGGTTGGAGGAATTTATAAAACTGCTTGCCTAGATTTTCTGAAACCAATTCCATATAGAGCACCAAAATAAATTCATAGCTAGTCAACTTCTCATCTTCTGGAAAAGATTAAAAAACATGTTAGTTCGACATTCTAAAGTAAAGTATCATCAAGTGAAAGAAACATGTAATTATGTAAATTCACTCACATGTCATAGTGGCCCCTTTTGATATTTCATCATCCTAAAACTTAATTATTCTCTGCATAAAAGGTTCTGGGGCATCATATAAATTAATTTGTATGAATAGAAGCTTTGGGAGATTATTTGTAGCAAGCCATCAATAAGATTTGACACACCTACATCTGGCGGGTGGGCTTGAGTGCATGTATCATTATATGAATCGAATGATCAATTTCTATTTGAAAAACATCATTACATAGCCTAGGTCAATCATCAAAGTTTAAAGGAAAAGCAGTTAGAAAAGTAGGGCAAAGGTTAATTTCACACAAAGTATTGTGCTACAAGACATGCCCAAGCGGGACGATGTGATCTCACTCCCTCCAATCTGGACTTGAATTGTCGGCCACCGTCGGCGGACGAATTGTTATTCTCGCCTTGCCACTGGGTGTTGGTGATCGACGGCCGCCATGGGCGAACAAGAGAGACCTAGGAAGTTTTTTTTACATCAAGAGAGACCTAGAAGGTCGCCGAGTCGGGTAAGGGCATGTACAATGGTGCTATCTTAGGAGTGTTACATAGGATAAATGATGAGGTGGAGGTGAGAGAACTCATAAGAAAAGGATTGTCTTCTCTTATTTAAGATAAGACAAGAGATGATCTCTTAGCATAATTTGTCTCACCATGTTTTAAGGAATTGCTAGTTATTGAAGATAAGGCTAAAATATAACCCATTGTAGACATACTCTTTTGTCATCTCTAAATTACATGCAAGACTTAAGATAAAACTGTCTTATCAACCATTGTACATGCCCTAAACGAGAGGCATGCGGTGTGTTGCGTATATTTTCTTTTCAGATATGTGAGCTGCTTACACATCTTTATCTAATAATAAAGTCATTAGTGTCATTAGTAAAAGAGCCCGTGCGTTACAATGAGAGAGAAAAAACCATACGTCCCTAACACAATAACCATGACTCAAGACTCCAATAGGTTCACGTCCTGTATTTCAACATGGCATCTTATCAGTTTTGCCATTTACTCTTCTTCGCACTCTCGCCGACGGACATGCATGGTCATAGATGGTTTCTTTCGTCTCCAATTTGTTTTTGTTGAGGTGTTCATTTTCAATTTGAATCGGCACCGGTACAAAAGAAAGGCAGGTCATGCAGTACTGATTAACGTTGCATCTTAAACAACATTGTAAAATTATTAACATGTGAAACAACATCATATTCAGATTCTACGCATTCTTCTAATCAATTTAGTTAGGGTTTAAAAGATATAAATATTTTTTGCAGCACTTGAATCTATCTATAATCAACATTTATAACTGATTAACAGGTAAATATAACATCATATTCATATTCTACAAATTTTTCTAATCAATTTTCATATATAACATGTTAAAATTGGAGTTACGGTTTAAAAAATATGAATATTTAAAAACAAAATTGAATCTATATGCAAAAAACATTATTTTCTAGAAAAACCATGGGTTTATTAGCCAAAATCTCAGGGGGGTTTCTGCAAAAAGCAAAATGTTATCTATTCTCACTTAAAATAGGACCGCAGGTTGATTAACCAAAATCTCAGGGGGTTTTCCATAAAACATGAAATGTTTTCCTATTTTCACTTAAATCGCGACTACAGGTTGATTTCACGAAAGTGCGGGGACTTTTCCGCAAAATATGCAATGACGAACGAACTCAAGCAATCGATGCTTTATTTTATTATTAGGTAAAGATTAGTGCTTCTGGTTGTACATCACCGCTATTTTTGCATAAAACTCCCTGTAGTTTTGGTAATTAACCCGTATTCCATCATTAAGTCACGGGAAAAATGAAATGAATCATTTTTTCCTTTTACGGAAAACCCCCTGACTTTTTGGCTAATTAACCCCCAATATTTTCTACTTCAAGCGTGGTTGACCAAAGCAACTGCTTGTGGCACCCTGTGAGAGGCAACACGCGAATGGATATCGAGGACGAGGGGAGCAGCCATGGCGATAGCGGAGGAGTTGCGGCTGGTGACAGGGGGGTCGCTGGTCTTGTGAAGGAGTGGTCAGCGAGGTGGCTCGAGCGAGCTTGGTCAAGAGGCGCTCCAATGATGGTGGACTGCAGAGGAGGCAACGACTTTGGAGGAGCGCGCGTTCGCTGCCGTGTTCTTGACCGGCGGCTAGAGAAAGCGGGAGGTGGACGAGTTCCTTGATGCAGGGAGGCACATGGTAGAGGAGGCGAGACTGTAGGGGAACGTAGCAGAAAATCAAAATTTTCCTACGTGTCACCAAGATCTATCTATGGAGAGACTAGCAACGAGGGGAAGGAGAGTGCATCTACATACCCTTGTAGATCGCTGAGCGGAAGCGTTCAAGTGAACGGGGTTGATGGAGTCGTACTCGTCGTGATTCAAATCACCGATGATCAAGTGCAGAACGGACGGCACCTCCGCGTTCAACACACGTACGGAACGGAGACGTCTCCCATGCCTTGATCCAGCAAGGAGGAGGGAGAGGTTGATGGAGATCCAGCAGCACGACGGCGTGGTGGAAGTAGCGGGATTCCAACAGGGCTTCGCTAAGCGCTGCGGGAGGAGGAAGATGTGTCACGGGAGGGAGAGGGAGGCGCCAGGCCTTAGATTGGTTTGCTCCTCCTTTTTCCCCACTATATATAGGGCCAAGGGAGAGGGGGAGGCGCAGCCCTTGCCCCTTCCTCCAAGGAAGGGTGCGGCCAAGGGTGGGGAGGAGTCCATCCTCCCCAAGGCACCTCGGAGGTGCCTTCCCCTTGTAGGACTCCCCCCTTTTTTTTCTCTCTTGGCGCATGGGCCTCTTGGGGCTGGTGCCCTTGGCCCATATAGGCCAAGGCACACCCCCTACAGCCCATGTGGCCCCCCGGGGCAGGTGGCCCCACCCGGTGGACCCCCGGGACCCTTCCGGTGGTCCCGGTACAATACCGGTGACCCCGAAACTTGTCCGGTGACCAAAACAGGACTTCCCATATATAAATCTTTACCTCCGGACCATTCTGGAACTCCTCGTGACGTCCGGGATCTCATCCGGGACTCCGAAAAACATTCGGTAACCACATACAAACTTCCTTTATAACCCTAGCGTCATCGAACCTTAAGTGTGTAGACCCTACGGGTTCGGGAACCATGCAGACATGACCGAGACGTTCTCCGGTCAATAACCAACAGCGGGATCTGGATACCCATGTTGGCTCCCACTGTTCCACGATGATCTCATCGGATGAACCTCGATGTCAAGGACTTAATCAATCCCGTAAACAATTCCCTTTGTCTAGCAGTATTGTACTTGCCGAGATTCGATCGTCGGTATCCGTTATACCTTGTTTCATCTCGTTACCGGCAAGGTCTCTTTACTCGTTCCCCGTAACACATTCATTCCCGTGATCAACTCTTTGGTCACATTGCGCATATGATGATGTCTACCGTGGGCCCCAAGATACCTCTCCGCTTTACACGGAGTGACAAATCCCAGTCTCGATTCGTGCCAACCCAACAGACACTTTCAGAGATACCTGTAATGCACCTTTATAGTCACCCAGTTACGTTGTGACGTTTGATACACCCAAAGCATTCCTACGGTATCCGGGAGTTGCACAATCTCATGGTCTAAGGAAATGACACTTGACATTAGAAAAGCTATAGCATATGAACTACACGATCTAGTGCTATGCTTAGGATTGGGTCTTGTCCATCACATGATTCTCCTAATGATGTGATCCCGTTATCAACGACATCCAATGTCCATGGTCAGGAAACCGTAACCATCTATTGATCAACGAGCTAGTCAACTAGAGGCTTACTAGGGACATGGTGTTGTCTATGTATCCACACATGTATCTGAGTTTCCTATCAATACAATTATAGCATGGATAATAAACGATTATCGTGAACAAGGAAATATAATAATAACTAATTTATTATTGCCTCTAGGGCATATTTCCAACAGTCTCCCACTTGCACTAGAGTCAATAATCTAGTTCACATCGCCATGTGATTAACACTCACAGGTCACATCGCCATGTGACTAACACCCAAGAGTTTACTAGAGTCAGTAGTCTAGTTCACATCACTATGTGATTAACACTCAATGAGTTTTAGGTTTGATCATGTTGCTTGTGAGAGAGGTTTTAGTCAACGGGTCTGAACCTTTCAGATCCGTGTGTGCTTTACAAATCTCTATGTCATCTCCTAGATGTAGCTACCATGCTCTATTTGGAGCTATTCCAAATAACTGTTCTACTTGGAGCTATTCTAAATTGTTGCTCCATTATATGCATCCGGTATCTCTACTCAGAGCTATCCGGATAGGTGTTAAGCTTGCATCGACGTAACCCTTTACGACGAACTCTTTTACCACCTCCATAATCGAGAAAAAATCCTTAGTCCACTAGTTACTAAGGATAACTTTGACCGCTGTACTGTGATCCATTCTTGGATCACTCTTGTACCCCTTGACTAACTCATGGCAAGGCACACTTCAGGTGCGGTACACAGCATAGCATACTGTAGAGCCTATGTCTTAAGCATAGGGGACGACCTTCGTCTTTTCTCTCTATTCTGCCGTGGTCGAGCTTTAAGTCTTAACTTCATACCTTATAACTCAGGCAAGAACTCCTTCTTTGACTGATCCATCTTGAACACCTTCAAGATCATGTCAAGGTATGTGCTCATTTGAAAGTACTATTAAGCGTTTTGATCTATCCTTATAGATCTTGATGCTCAATGTTCAAGTAGCTTAATCCAGGCTTTCCATTGAAAAACACTTTCCAAATAACCCTATATGCTTTCCAGAAATTCTACGTCATTTCTGATCAACAATGTGTCAAAAACATATACTCATCAGAAATTCTATAGTGCTCCCACTCACTTCTTTGGAAATACGAGTTTCTCACAAACTTTGTATACACCCAAAATCTTTGATCATCATCAAAGCATACATTCCAACTCCGAGATGCTTACTCCAGTCCTTAGAAGGATTGCTGGAGTTTTGCATACTTATTAGCATCTTTCAGGATTGACAAAACCTTTCGGTTTGTATCACATACAATCTTTCCTCAAAAACCGTCGAGGAAACAATGTTTTGACATCCTATCTGCAAGATTTCATAAATAATGCAGTAATCGCTAATATAATTCCAACAGACTCTTAGCATCGCTACGAGTGAGAAAGTCTCATCGTAGTCAACTCTTTGAACTTGTCGGGAAACATCTTAACAACAAGTCGAGCTTTCTTAATGGTGACATTTACCATCATCGTCCGTCTTCCTTCTAAAATCCATCTGTACCTAACAGCCTTACGACCATCAAGTAGTACTCCCAAAGTCTACACTTTGTTTTCATACATGGATCCTCTCTCGGATTTTATGGCCTCGAGCCATTTATCGGAATCCGGGCCCACCATCGCTTCTCCATAGCTTGTAGGTTCATTGTTGTCTAGCAACATGACTTCCAAGACAGGATTGCGTACCACTCTGAAGTAGTACGCATCCTTGTCATCCCACGAGGTAGTGACTTGATCTGAAGTTTCATGATCACTATCATAAGCTTCCACTTCAATTGGTGTAGGTGCCACAGGAACAACTTCCTGTGCCCTGCCACACACTAGTTGAAGAGACGGTTCAATAACCTCATCAAGTCTCCACCATCCTCCCACTCAATTCTTTCGAGAGAAACTTTTCCTCGAGAAAGGACCCGATTCTAGAAACAATCCCTTATTGCTTTCGAATCTGAGACAGGAGGTATACCCAGCTGTTTTGGGTGTCCTATGAAGATGCACTTATCCGCTTTGGGTTCGAGCTTATCAGCCTGAAACTTTTTCACATAAGCGTCGCAGTCCCAAACTTTTAAGAAATGACAGCTTAGGTTTCTCTAAACCATAGTTCATACGGTGTCATCTCATCGGAATTACGTGGTGCCCTATTTAAAGTGAATGTGGTTGTCTCTAATGCCTAACCCATAAACTATTGTGGTAATTTGATAAGAGACATCATGGTATGCATCATATCCAATAGGGTGCAGTTATGATGTTCGGACACACCATCACACTATGGTGTTCCAGGTTGTATCTGTTGTGAAACGATTTCCACAATGTCTTAATTTTGTGCCAAACTCGTAATTCAGATATTCATCTCTATGATCATATCATAGATCTTTTATCCTCTTGTCACGACGATCTTTCAACTTCACACTGAAATTACTTGAACCTTTCAATAATTCAGACTCGTGATTCATCAAGTAAATGCACTCAACATCTACTCAAATCATCTGTGAAGAAAGAACATAACGATATCCACTACATGCCTCAGCGCTCATTGGGCTGCACACATCAAAATGTATTTCTTCCAACAAGTTGCTTTCTAGTTCCATTTTACTGAAACCGAGGCTTTCAGTCATCTTGCCCATGTGGTATGATTTGCATGTCTCAAGTGATTCAAAATCAAGTGAGTCCGAACGGTCCATTTGCATGGAGTTTTCTTCATGCATACACACCAATAGACATGGTTCGCATGTCTCAAACTTTTCAAAAATGAGTGAGTCCAAAGATCCATCAACATGGAGCTTCTTCATGCGTTTTATACCGATATGACTTACGTGGCTGTGCCACAAGTAGGTGGTACTATCATTACTATCTTATATCTTTTGGCATGAACATGTGTATCACTACGATCGAGATTCAATGAACCATTCATTTTAGGTGTAAGACCATTGAAGGTATTATTCAAATAAACAGAGTAACCATTATTCTCCTTAAATGAATAACCGTATTGCGATAGACATAATCCAATCATGTCTATGCTCAACGCAAACACCAATCTCGATGGTAGAGGGAGCTTACGATGGTTGATCATATCAACATTGGAAACACTTCCAACACATATCGTCAGCTCACCTTTAGCTAGTCCCCGTTTATTCCGTAGCTTTTATTTCGAGTTACTAACACTTAGCAACCGAACCGGTATCTAATACCCTGGTGCTACTAGGAGTACTAGTAAAGTACACATTAACATAATGTATATCCAATATACTTCTATCGACCTTGCCAGCCTTCTAATCTACCAAGTATCTAGGGTAATTCTGCTCCAGTGGCTGTTCCCTTTATTACAGAAGCACTTAGTCTCGGGTTTGGGTTCAACCTTGGGTTTCTTCACTAGAGCAGCAGCTGATTTGCCGTTTCATGAAGTATCCCTTCTTGCCCTTGCCCTTCTTGAAACTAGTGGTTTCACAAACCATCAACAATTGATGCTCCCTTTTGATTTCTACTTTCGCGGTGTCAAACATCGCGGATATCTCAAGGATCATCATATATGTCCCTGATATATCATAGTTCATCACGAAGCTCAAGCAGCTTGGTGGTAATGACTTCGGAGAAACATCACTATCTCATCTGGAAGATTAACTCCCACTTGATTCAAGTGATTGTTGTACTCAGACAATCTGAGCACAAGCTCAACAATTGAGCTTTTCTCCCTTAGTTCGCAGGCTAAGAAAATCATCGGAGGTCTTATACCTCTTGACGTGGGCACGAGCCTGAAATTCCAATTTCAGCTCTCAAAACATCTCATATGTTTCGTGACGTTTGAAAAACCGTCTTTGGTGCCTGAACTCTAAACCGTTTAACTGAACTATCACGTAGTTATCAAAACGTGTATGTCAGATGTTCGCAACATCCACAGACAACGTTCGAGGTTCAGCACACTGAGCGGTGCATTAAGGACATAAGCCTTCTATGAAGCAATGAGGACAATCCTCGGTTTACGGACCTAGTCCGCATAATTGCTACTATCAACTTTCAACTAATTTTTCTCTAGGAACATATCTAAACAGTAGAAATAAAGCGTGAGATACGACATAATTTGCAAAATCCTTTTGACTATGTTCAGGATAATTAAGTTCATCTTATGAACTCCCACTCAGATAGACATCCCTCTAGTCATCTAAGTGATTACATGATCCGAGTCAACTAGGCCGTGTCCGATCATCACGTGAGACGGACTAGTCATCATCGGTGAACATCTTCATGTTGATCGTATCTACCATACGACTCATGCTCGACCTTTCGCTCTTCTGTGTTCCGAGGCCATGTCTATGCACATGCTAGGCTCGTCAAGTTAACCCTAAGTGTTTTTGCTGTGTAAATCTGTCTTACACCCGTTGTATGTGAACGTAAGGATCTATCACACCCGATCATCACGTGGTGCTTCGAAACGACGAACTGTAGCAACGGTGCACAGTTAGGGGAGAACACTTCTTGAAATTTTAATGAGGGATCATCTTATTTACTACCGTCGTACTAAGCAAATAAGATGTATAAATATGATAAACATCATATGCAATCAAATAATAGCGACATGATATGGCCAATATCATATAGCTCCTTTGATCTCCATCTTGGGGCTCCATGATCATCTTGTCACCGGTATGACACCATGATCTCCATCATCATGATCTCCATCATCGTGTCTTCTTGAAGTTGTCTCGTCATCGACATGCAAGTCGTGATTCCCTTGACAAGAACATGATCAATCTCATACATTACATATAACATTCATCACATCCTTTTGGCCATATCACATCACATAGCATACCCTGCAAAAACAAGTTAGACGTCCTCTAATTGTTGTTTGCGTGTTTTACGTGGCTGCTATGGGTTTCTAGCAAGAACGTTTCTTACCTACGCAAAGACCACAACGTGATATGCCAATTGCTATTTACCCTTCATAAGGACCCTTTTCATAGAATCCGATCCGACTAAAGTAGGAGAGACAGACACCCGCTAGCCACCTTATGCATCTAGTGCATGTCAGTCGGTGGAACCGGTCTCACGTAAGAGTACGTGTAAGGTTGGTCTGGGCCGCTTCATCCCACGATGCCGCCGAATCAAGATAAGACTAGTAACGACAAGCATATTGAACAAAATCAACGCCCACAACTACTTTGTGTTCTACTCGTGCATAGAATCTACGCAATAGACCTAGCTCATGATGCCACTGTAGGGGAACGTAGCAGAAAATCAAAATTTTCCTACGTGTCACCAAGATCTATCTATGGAGAGACTAGCAACGAGGGGAAGGAGAGTGCATCTACATACCCTTGTAGATCGCTGAGCGGAAGCGTTCAGATGAACGGGGTTGATGGAGTCGTACTCGTCGTGATTCAAATCACCGATGATCAAGTGCAGAACGGACGGCACCTCCGCGTTCAACACACGTACGGAACGGAGACGTCTCCCATGCCTTGATCCAGCAAGGAGGAGGGAGAGGTTGATGGAGATCCAGCAGCACGACGGCGTGGTGGAAGTAGCGGGATTCCAACAGGGCTTCGCTAAGCGCTGCGGGAGGAGGAAGATGTGTCACGGGAGGGAGAGGGAGGCGCCAGGCCTTAGATTGGTTTGCTCCTCCTTTTTCCCCACTATATATAGGGCCAAGGGAGAGGGGGAGGCGCAGCCCTTGCCCCTTCCTCCAAGGAAGGGTGCGGCCAAGGGTGGGGAGGAGTCCATCCTCCCCAAGGCACCTCGGAGGTGCCTTCCCCTTGTAGGACTCTCCCCTTTTTTTCTCTCTTTGCGCATGGGCCTCTTGGGGCTGGTGCCCTTGGCCCATATAGGCCAAGGCACATCCCCTACAGCCCATGTGGCCCCACCCGGTGGACCCCCGGGACCCTTCCGGTGGTTCAGGTACAATACCGATGACCCCGAAACTTGTCCCGATGGCCGAAATAGCACTTCCTATATATAATTCTTTACCTCCGGACCATTCCGGAACTCCTCGTGATGTCCAGGATCTCATCCGGGACTCCGAACAACTTTCGGGTTACCGCATACTAATATCTCTATAACCCTAGCGTCACCGAACCTTAAGTGTGTAGACCCTACGGGTTCGGGAGACATGCAGACATGACCGAGACGTTCTCCGGTCAATAACCAACAGCGGGATCTGGATACCCATGATGGCTCCCACATGTTCCACGATGATCTCATCGGATGAACCACGATGTCAAGGACTTAATCAATCCCGTATACAATTCCCTTTGTCTAGCGGTATGTTACTTGCCCGAGATTCGATCGTCGGTATCCATATACCTTGTTCAATCTCGTTACCGGCAAGTCTCTTTACTCGTTCCGTAACACATCATCCCGTGATCAACTCTTTGGTCACATTGCGCATATGATGATGTCCTACCGAGTGGGCCCAGAGATACCTCTCCGCTTACACGGAGTGACAAATCCCAGTCTCGATTCATGCCAACCCAACAGACACTTTCAGAGATACCTGTAATGCACCTTTATAGTCACCCAGTTACGTTGTGACGTTTGATACACCCAAAGCATTCCTACGGTATCCGGGAGTTGCACAATCTCATGGTCTAAGGAAATGACACTTGACATTAGAAAAGCTATAGCATATGAACTACACGATCTAGTGCTATGCTTAGGATTGGGTCTTGTCCATCACATGATTCTCCTAATGATGTGATCCCGTTATCAACGACATCCAATGTCCATGGTCAGGAAACCGTAACCATCTATTGATCAACGAGCTAGTCAACTAGAGGCTTACTAGGGACATGGTGTTGTCTATGTATCCACACATGTATCTGAGTTTCCTATCAATACAATTATAGCATGGATAATAAACGATTATCGTGAACAAGGAAATATAATAATAACTAATTTATTATTGCCTCTAGGGAATATTTCCAACAGAGACGACACTGAAGGAGCTCGTGCGGAGGGCGGAGAAAGCACGTCGGCGCGGGCGGCGCCATAGTTGCAACCGATGGGAGGCAGAGCCGACAGCTCAGGTGGATGCAGAAGAGCGCCAAGGCCAAGAGAGGCGTGAGAAAGGAAAACGGAGGGGCGACATGGATAAGGCGGCCTCGGGAGGAAGGGTGAGGCCAGCGGCGGTGGTAGCTGATAGAAGGGAGAGAGAGGGATTGGTGGAATAGTTGTTGTATTGCTTGAGTCTCATGGGCATATATATAGGAGTACAAGACAAGGCACGAAAAAATCCTAGTCTATCCTCTACTTCCTAATAAACATTATAGTCAACATCCCCCGTAGTCACAACAGTAGCGACACAGACGGTAAGACTAGAGAAGAATCCGAAGGTAAGACAACGGAGACTCCCCCAGTCATAACGGTCGATGCATCGCGTAGGTCGTGGCTAGAGTTGAAACCAACAAGGTTGCTCAAGCAATGCGGTAGCCCTTTGTGCCATTTGTCGAGATAGCCCAGAGTGTATGGTGGTGTAGCCGTGGTCGAGGTAGCTGTGTGAAGAATGTCTTGGTCGATGTCGAGTTGGGGTAGCCAGTGTCGAGGAAGTCGTTGTGAAGCCACGGGCGCAAGGAGGCGCCGAGTTGGTCATGGGCGCAGTAGTGTCTAAGTAGTGGTGCGCCAGGAAGAAGACGGTGTTGACGAGGCATCGCGCGGGGTGTGCCAAGGCAGGGGACAAGTCGTGGACGAAGGCACACATCGATGTTGCCAGCACCGGGCATGCGTAGACGGACGAAGACAAAGTTGATGAAGCGCCGCACCAGGCTTGCCAGGCCTGGGGACATGTCATGGACGAAGGCACGCAACGATGTCGCCAGCACCGGGCATACGTAGATGAGGGACCTCCACGAGTTGTACACCATGTCGAGGAGTCGGAGGGGCCAGCAAAGAAGGAGACTCGAAGACGGTTGTGGCGCCAATCGACGTGGGGCTGATCTCACCAATGGTGGTCGGAGTAGATGAAGTGGTCGGGGAAGATGAAGGCGACGCTGGCCATGGGCTGGTGCTGGACGAAGACGAATGGGGTGGACGGGCGGCGTGCCTCGGGTGAGTGAGCTGCAACGGCACCAAAGAAGAGCGGCAGCGGTGGCTTGGTTAGGAGCGTGATGGCGATGCTAGAAATAGACGAGGAAGAACCCGACAGCGTGACAAAGACCAGCACAGACGGTGGTGTTCCCGCGCCGAGGGAGGCGGCACGGCACATACCATAGAAAGTCGACACGTGATGACGACGGAGTGGACCGTGTGCCACGGTGCTACGACCCAAATGTTGGGAATCGTTGCATGGAAAACAAAAAAATTCTACGCACACACAATGATCTATCCATGGAGATGCATAGCAACGAGGGAGAGAGTATGTCTACGTACCCTCATAGACCGTAAGCAGGAGCGTTTCACAATGTGGTTGATGTAGTCAAACTTCTTCGTGTTTCAACCGATCAAGTATTAAACACACGGTGAAAGAACATGCGGTGCCCCCATGTTTGGTTTTGGTAATTGATGACAATCTCTATGGACTAATGGTTGCCTTGAGTTATATTTGAAGGTTTTGTCCATAGGGTTTTCTCGAAGTACATGTGTTGGTTTCAAGGAGAGTTTGTGTCAACCAAGGTGCTATTCAAGGAATTATCCATAGATTGGTCATGTGAGTGTTGAGCTTATTGCAAGCATGTCTTGAAGAAGAAGATTGTGTGATCATTCATGCCTACCTTCAAGACATCATCCAAATGAAGAGAATTGGAAAGATTCAAGGTTGATCAAGATTAAGTCAAGAATGAATCAAGTTGATCAACACACAAAGCATACGAGATGTACTGAGGGATCAAGTGACCCCATGGTATGGTAAGCATTGTCCATTACGCTTTGTTTGCTAACCCATGGTTTTCGTGAGAGTTCTTTATGGGGTTAGGTTGCGATGTGCAAGTTCAAGTGGAGCATCATGAAGAGATCAAATGCTTGAAGCTTGCCGTCCATTATGGTAACAATGGATTTATGAAGATATGCCGAAGAGTGGCTCACCCATAGTGGAGTATGGGGGAGCAATCAACTAGTCTTCATCGAGCCAACACAATCAAGAAAGGTGGTCCAACTTGAGGAAGTCAAGATCATCATCATCTAGCTCAAGTGGACTATGTGCAAGACAAAGGTTTTCCCTTGATAGGTTTTCTATTTTACCGGTCTCATAGTGGTAGTTGGGAGACCGGGTTATAGGATCAATTGCCGTACTATCAAGGGGGGCTCTCGATGAGTAGCTTTATCGTATCGTTTGTAGATAGCTCAAACCATTGCACCCTTGCATCATCTTTCTTGGTTCTTGTTTGGTTATCTTTGAGAGTTTTGGAGCTTATGGTCATCTTGATGACAAGCTCGAGTTCATCGAAAACAGAGTTCACTTGCATCTTCTATGATGTTTTCGATGTTGGAGGTTATGCCCGTTCTTCTCTGTTGGAGGTTTCACTCCTCCATTTGTTAGGCATACCTCCCCTGGCTTTGCTGTTTTGATACTACTCGTCGTCTTGTATCCAACAAGCTTGAGTTTGCTCAATTCGGAGCTCTTTTGCAGAAGTTATGGTAGTTCTGGTTTTTCTTGGAGTATACTTGTTTTCGTGGAAGTGGCATAAGGATGGCGCCAGCGGTAGTTGATACGTCTCCGTCGTATCTACTTTTCCAAACACTTTTGCCCTTGTTTTGGACTCTAACTTGCATGATTTGAATGGAACTAACCCGGACTGACGTTGTTTTCAGCAGAATTGCCATGGTGTTATTTATGTGCAGAAACAAAAGTTCTCGGAATGACCTGAAACTCCACGGAGATTATTTTTGGAAATAATAAAAAATACTGGCAAAGAATCAAGGCCAGGGGGCCCACACCCTAGCCACGGAGGTGGGGGGCGCGCCCCCTTGCCTCGTGGGCCCCCTGGAGCTCCACCGACCTCAACTCCAACTCCATATATTCGTATTCGGGGAGAAAAAATCAGGGAGAAAGATTCATCATGTTTTACGATACAGAGCCGCCGCCAAGCCCTAAACTCTCTCAGGAGGGCTGATCCGGAGTCCGTTCGGGGCTCCGGAGAGGGGAATCCGTCGCCGTCGTCATCATCAACCATCCTCCATCACCAATTTCATGATGCTCACCGCCGTGCGTGAGTAATTCCATCGTAGGCTTGCTGGACGGTGATGGGTTGGATGAGATTTATCATGTAATCGAGTTAGTTTTGTTAGGGTTTGACCCCTAGTATCCACTATGTTCTAAGATTGATGTTGCTATGACTTTGCTATGCTTAATGCTTGTCACTAGGGCCCGAGTGCCATGATTTCAGATCTTAACCTATTATGTTTTCATGAATATATGTGAGTTCTTGATCCTATCTTGCAAGTCTATAGTCACCTACTATGTGTTATGATCCGGCAACCCCGAAGTGACAATAATCGGGACCACTCCCGGTGATGACCATAGTTTGAGGAGTTCATGTATTCACCATGTGTTAATGCTTTGGTCCGGTACTCTATTAAAATGAGGCCTTAATATCCCTTAGTTTCCGCTAGGACCCCGCTGCCACGGGAGGGTAGGGCAAAAGATGTCATGCAAGTTCTTTTTCATAAACACGTATGACTATATTCGGAGTACATGACTATATTACATTGATGAATTGGAGCTAGTTCTGTGTCACCCTATGTTATGACTGTTACATGATGAACCACATCCGACATAATTCTCCATCACCGATCCAATGCCTACGAGCTTTCCATATATTGTTCTTCGCTTATTTACTTTTCCGTTGCTATTGTTATCATCACTATAAAACACCAAAAATATTACTTTTGCTACCGTTACCTTTTACCACCGTTGCCACTACTATCATATTACTTTGCTACTAAACACTTTGCTGCAGATATTAAGTTTCCAGGTGTGGTTGAATTGACAACTCAGCTGCTAATACTTGAGAATATTCTTTGGTTCCCCTTGTGTCGAATCAATAAATTTGGGTTGAATACTCTACCCTCGAAAACTGTTGCGATCCCCTATACTTGTGCGTTATCAAGACTATTTTCTGGCACCGTTGCCGGGGAGCATAGCTCTATTCTTTGAGTCACTTGGGATTTATATCTGCTGGTCACTATGAAGAACTTGAAAGACACGAAAACAAAAATTTATCCCTCAACTATGAGGGGAGGTAAGGAACTGCCATCTAGCTATGCACTTGATTCACCTTCTGTTTTGAGTAAGCTTGCGACACCTAAACCTACTTCTGCTATTAATTCTGATATGTCGCATATTATTGATGATGCCACTTTTGCTATGCATGATACTTATGATGAAACTACTTCTATGCTTGATACTACTGTGCCACTTGGTGAATTTCTTGATGAACAACTTGCTAGGGCTAGAGAGAATGAAATTATTGAAACTAATAATATTGATGAAAGTGATGATGAAGGATCTCCAAATAAATATGAATTGCCTGTTATGCCTGAGGGCTATGTTATGGATGAAGAAACTAAAAGAGACTTTCTTGCATGTAATGATAGAAGTGATCTTAAGAAATCATTAGCTAAGCTTAAACAAAAAACTCTGAATGCTAGAATGAAATATGATCCTGCTTATGCTACTTCACCTATCTTTGTTACTGATAAGGATTATGAATTCTCTATTGATCCTGATATAATTACGTTGGTTGAATTTGATCCTTTTTATGGCTATGAATCTGAAACTGTTGTGGCACATCTTACTAAATTAAATGATATAGCACCCCGTTCACTGATGATGAGAGAACTCGCTACTTTTATATCCTTAAACTATTTCTGTTCTCATTAAAGCGTGATGCTAAGATATGGTTTAATTCTCTTAATCCTGGTTGTGTGTGCAGTCCCCAGGATATGATTTATTACTTCTCTGCTAAATATTTCCCTGCTCATAAGAAACAAGCTGCCTTAAGGGATATATATAATTTTGTGCAAATTGAAGAAGAGAGTCTCCCACTAGCTTGGGGGAGGCTTCTCCAATTATTTAATGCTTTGCCTGATCATCCTCTTAAGAAAAATGAAATACTTGATATCTTTTATAATGGACTAACCGATGCTTCCAGAGATTACCTGGGTAGTTGTATTGGTTCTGTTTTCAGGGAAAGAACGCCGGGTGAAGCTGAAATTCTATTGAATAATATGTTGACAAATGAAAATAATTGGACACTTCCTGAGCCAGCTCCTAATCCAACTCCTGAGCCTATTCCTAAACCAACTCCGAAGAAAAGGGGTGTTCTATTTCTCAGTCCTGAAGATATGCAAGAGGCAAAGAAATCCATGAAAGAAAAGGGTATTAAAGCTGAAGATGTTAAGAATTTACCTCCTATTGAAGAAATACATGGTCTTAATTTACCGCCTGTTGAAGAAATATATAGTTTTAATCCATCACCTATTGAAGAAACACATGGTCTTGATAACCCGACACAGGTAGTAAAGGTAAATTCTCTCTATAGATATGATAAAGCTGAAATCCCTCCTACTAAGTTTGCTAGCCAATGTTTGGATGAGTTTGATAACTTTATGGTTAAGCAAGAAGACTTCAATGCTTATTTTGGTAGACAATTGAAACAAAATGCTTATATGATTGAACATTTGGGTGATTATATGTCTAGAGTTAAAGGTGAACTTAAACTCATTAGTAAACATGCTTCTATGGTTACCACTCAAGTAGAACAAGTACTTAAAGCTCTGAATGATTTGCTCAATGAATTAAATAGTAAGAAAAATGATAATGCTGTTAGAGTTATGACTACAGGTGGTAAAATGACCCAGGAACCTTTGTATCCTGAGGGCCATCCTAAGAGAATTGAGCAAGATTATCAGAGAAATGATATTGATGCACCTAGTCCTTCAAAGAAGAAGAAAAAGAAAAATGATAGGGCTTCGCATGCTTCTAGTGAACCTGTTGTTGACACACCTGAGAATCCCAATGATATTTCTATTTCTGACACTGAAACACAATCTGGTAATGAACATGAAACTAGTGATAATGTTAATGATAATGTTCATGTTGATGCTCAACCTAGCAATGATAATGATGTAGAAGCTGAACCTGCCATTGATCTTGATAACCCACAATCAAAGAATCAACGTTATGATAAGATAGACTTTGTCGCTAGGAAACATGGTAAAGAAAGAGAACCATGGGTTCAGAAACCCATGCCTTTTCCTCCCAAACCATCCAAGAAAAAAGGATGATGAGGATTTTGAGCGCTTTGCTGAAATGATTAGATCTATCTTTTTGCGTATGCGATTAACTGATATGCTCAAAATGAATCCTTATGCTAAGTACATGAAAGATATTGTTACTAATAAAAGAAAGATACCGGAAGCTGAAATTTCCACCATGCTTGCTAATAATACTTTTAAGGGAGGAATACCAAAGAAACTTGGAGATCCCGGAGTACCAACTATACCATGCTCCATTAAAACAAACTATGTTAAAACTGCTTTATGTGATCTTGGAGCCGATGTTAGTGTTATGCCTCTCTCTTTATATCGTAGACTTGATTTGAATAAGTTGACACCTACTGAAATATCTTTGCAAATGGCTGATAAATCAACTGCTATACCTGTCGGTATTTGTGAGGATGTGCCTGTTGTGGTTGCAAGCATTACTATTTTAACGGACTTTGTTATTCTTGATATTCCCGAGGATGATAGTATGTCTATTATTCTTGGAAGATCTTTTTTAATACTGCAGGGGCTGTTATTGATTGCAACAAAGGCAATGTCACTTTTCATGTTAATGATAATGAGCATACGGTACACTTTCTGAGGAAACAACCTCAAGTCCACAATATCAATTCTATTGGAAAAAATCCATTGATTATTTTTGGAGGTTTTGAATTTCCTCTTCCTACTGTCAAGAAGAAATATGATATTCTTATTGTTGGGGATGTGCATATCCCCGTTGAGGTAACATAGTGTCATTCGAAATTTCTCCAGTTTCATGTTACTCGAAATAAGTTTGTTAACAAGACTTGATCAACCTTGTTAATGGATTCCTTTTGATGAGCATAAGATGGATGAAGTTAGAAAGTACAACCTTCTGTACCCTCTTTTTACTTATTGTTATTTATATTAAATAAAACAAAATAGTAATTTCTGTCTGTGTTATGAATTATCCATGCAACAAAAAATACCCCAAAAATAAAAGTTCTCCAAATGCCCTGAAATTTAAATATGATTTTTTCTGAAATATTTGAGAATATTTGGCACTGAGAACACAACAGGGGGAGCTGGCACCTGGCCACGAGGGTCCAGGGTGCGCCCACCCCCTGGGCGCTCCCCCTGCCTCGTGGGCCCACGGTGGCTCCCCTCCACTTATTCCTGCACCCACACACTTCTTCTTCCTCCCCAAAAAAATCACCATCCAGCTCAAGCACGAGTTGTAGCTCATTTTGCTGCGATTTTCGATCTCCTTGCTCAAAGCACCTCTTACAAAACTGCTTTGGCGGATTGTTCCTTGGTATGTGACTCCTCCATTGGTCCAATTAGTTTTTGTTCCAGTGCTTTATTCATTGCAAATTTGTGCTGCCTAGGTGACCATGTTCTTGAGCTTGCATGTCAAATTTATATGGTTCCAAGTAGTTCTAATGCATGATATAGGCTCTAGGCACTTGTAGGAGTAGTTGCTATCGATTTTGTTGAGTTTGGTTTACTTTTATTTGAAGTTACTAAATTTTTTAGAAATTTTATGCTTAGGAAAATGTACCAAGGTGGTTCTTCAAGGAAACAAGGACCCAGGCTTGCAATGCATGATGCTGATGATGAGCCACTAAGGGACGCTTCAGTGCGGCCTTGTGAATGGCCTTCAGAGGACTTCATGGATCAAGCTAGAATTAAGGAAGAATTTAACGCATACTTGCGTAACGCTGATCTTGTGAGCTTCGAGGCAGAAAAGTGCCGCCAGTACCACTATCTCACTAGTTCCTTTCTGAGGAGGTTTGAATTTTCATCTTCATGCAATTCTCAAACTGTCCTGTTTGATCTCTATGAAAATTCTTATACTATGGACTTAGAGGACTTTACCACTGCTTGCAAACTTCCACAATGGGGTATTACTAGTGAACCTCACAAATATGAGTTTAGAGATTTTCTTACTAGTATAACTGTGGGGGGAATCTAGAGATATAGCACAAGCTACTATAGGGAGCATTCATTTTCCTGCTATACATTATTTTGCTCTCTTCATAGGTAGGTGCATAAATGGTAAAGATGAAGCATGTCATATGTGTGTCCCTGACCTCAGTATTCTTAGGAGTGCTGTGTTAGGAGATAAACATTATAATTTGGGAGCCATTGTTGCACGTAGGTTGCATCATAATAGATTTAATGGAGATTTCTTTGATGGAATTTATGCAACCGTATAGCTAATTTTCTTGGTATAACCATACGTGAGGATGATATTGAGTTGCCTCCTGCTTATTTGGATTATGAGGCTATGGTTCGTCATCATTTTGTTGAGAGGAACGATCAGTTCCTCCAGTACCGACTAATCTTTGACAGACGACGCACCTATCACGTCGCTCTCCCTGCTTCTACTTTCTTTGACTTTCAGGCAAAAGAGAGATATTTTATAACAAGAGAGGAGGCAGAAGAGTATGAGAGGAGGGCTGAGATAACTCGCCTCCAAGTTGCAGCCCACGATGCAATGACTGTTGCATCTCGGTACGACCCCAACTACAACTTTGGATATCCACCAGGCCATCCGTGGCAATAAACCCACTTAGGCCAAAAGCCCCAAGCTTGGGGGAGTACGTATTTCTCACCGACATTACATTGATGTTCATACACTCATTGCTAGATGTCGGTGCTCATACTCTTTCACTGTAATATCCATGTTAGCTTATTTTCTCTTTTTATGCTTTCTTCTTGTGTGTTTGAAATAAACCTTAAGAAAAACCAAAAAAATTAGTTGTAGCTTTTAGCTAGTTTTAATTTCCATGCTTGTAGTAGTAATTAAAAAGAAACCCAAAAATATTTCATGTTCTGCTTTTGCTTGTTGGGAGCTTTTCCGTGTAAATAGTTTTATTTCTTTTCTTTGGGGGTCGATAGGAGAAGACCATGATTAAATTGTTGAAGTGACTCCTATATGCATTATTGTTGATTTAACCAAGAGCCCATATTGCCTTGTCTTCTCCTGTTTATTGAATGCTTGCAGATTCCAGCTTAGTCCAATGCACATGCACTATTACTATTATTCACATCATTCGGTCGTGCAAGTGAAAGGCAATTATGACGATATATGATGAACTGATTGAGATAAGAGAAGCTGGTATGAACTCGGCCTCTCTTGTTTTTGTAAATATGATTAGTTCATCGTTCCTGATTCAGCCTATTATGAATGAACTTGTTTGCAATGACAATTAGAGATTATAGTTGCTTATGCCATGCTTAATTAGCTAGGAGCTTATAATGGTTTACCTTGCGTGCCAAGATGCTATTAAAATGGTTGTGATGTGGTATGATAGGGTGGTCTCCTCTTTTAAATGATTCGAGTGGCTTGACTTGGCACATGTTCACGCATGTAGTTGAAACAAAATCAACATGGCCTCTATGATATTTATGTTCATGGTGCATTATATCCTACTCATGCTTGCATTCGGTGTTGATTAATTTTAATGCATGTTCATGACTGTTGTCGCTCTCTAGCTGGTCGCTTCCCAGTCTTTTTCTAGCCTTCACTTGTACTAAGAGGGAATACTGCTTGTGCATCCAATCCCATAAACCCCAAAGTTATTCCATATGAATCCACCATACCTACCTATATACGGTATCTACCTGCCGTTCCAAGTAAATTTGTATGTGCCAAACTCTAAACCTTCAAATAAACATTCTATTTTGTATGCTCGAATAGCTCATGTATCAACTAGGGCTGTCCGTATCTTCCATGTTAGGCGGGTTATTCTCAAGAGGAGTGACTCTGCTCCTCACTCACGAGAAAATGGCTGGTCACCGGGATGCCTAGTCTCATGCTTTATGCAAATCAAATCAAAATAATTGCAAACAAAACTCCCCGGGACTGTTCTTAGTTGGAGGCACTCGTTGTTTCGAGCAAGCCATGGATTGATGCTTGTTGGTGGAGGGCGAGTATAAACTTTACCATTCTATTTGGGAACCGCCTATAATGTGTGTAGCATGGAAGATATCGCCATCTCTTGGTTGTTATGTTGACAATGAAAGTATGCCGCTCAAAATATTATTCATATCTATTTCAAAATCGAGCTCTGGCACCTCTACAAATCCCTGCTTCCCTCTGCGAAGGGCCTATCTATTTACTTTTATGTTGAGTCATCACCCTCTTATTAAAAAGCACCAGCTGGAGAGCACCTCTGTCATTTGCATTCATTACTGATTAGTTTACATTGAGTATGACTTGACTGGATCTCTTTTACCATGAATTACAATGTCTAGTCAGTCCTTGATCTTTAAAGGTGCTCTGCATTTATGTTTTGCGGTCTCAGAAAGGGCTAGCGAGATACCATCCTGTTATATCATATCATGATTATTTTAAGAAAGTGTTGTCATCCGAGATTTATTATTATTGCTCGCTAGCTAATTATGCCATTGATATGAGTAAACATGAGACCTAAGTGTTATTGTGAATGTGGTTAGTTCATAATCTTTGCTGAAAACTTGAATGCTGGCTTTACATATTTACAACAACAAGAGCAAACAGAGTTTGTAAAAGTTTTTCTTTATCACTTTCAGTTTGTGAACTGAATTGCTTGAGGACAAGCAAAGGTTTAAGCTTGGGGGAGTTGATACGTCTCCGTCATATCTACTTTTCCAAACACTTTTGCCATTGTTTTGGACTCTAACTTGCATGATTTGAATGGAACTAACCCAGACTGACGCTGTTTTTAGCAGAATTGCCATGGTGTTATTTATGTGCAGAAACAAAAGTTCTCGGAATGACCTGAAACTCCACGGAGATTATTCTTGGAAATAATAAAAAAATACTGGCAAAGAATCAAGGCCAAGGGGCCCACACCCTAGCCACGAGGGTGGGCGGCGCGCCTGCCCCCCTGGGCGTGCCCCTCTGCCTCATGGGCCCCCTGGAGCTCCACCGACCTCAACTCCAACTTCATATATTCGTGTTCGGGGAGAAAAAAATTAGGAAGAGAGATTCATCATGTTTTACGATACGGAGCCACCGCCAAGCCCTAAACTCTCTCGGGAGGGCTGATCTGGAGTCCGTTCGGGGTTCCGGAGAGGGGAATCCGTCGTCGTCGTCATCATCAACCATCCTCCATCACCAATTTTATGATGCTAACTGTCGTGCGTGAGTAATTCCATCGTAGGCTTGCTAGACGGTGATGGGTTGGATGAGATTTATCATGTAATCGAGTTAGTTTTGTTAGGGTTTGATCCCTAGTATCCACTATGTTCTGAGATTGATGTTGCTATGACTTTGCTATGCTTAATGCTTGTCACTAGGGCCCGAGTGCCATGAATTCAGATCTGAACCTATTATGTTTTCATGAATATATGTGAGTTCTTGATCCTATCTTGCAAGTCTATAGTCACCTACTATGTGTTATGATCCAGCAACCCCGAAGTGACAATAATCAAGACCACTCCCGGTGATGAAAATAGTTTGAGGAGTTCATGTATTCACCATGTGTTAATGCTTTGGTCCGGTACTCTATTAAAAGGAGGCCTTAATATCCCTTAGTTTCTGCTAGGACCCCGCTGCCACGGGAGGGTAGGACAAAATATGGCATGCAAGTTCTTTTCCATAAGCACGTATGACTATATTCGAAATACATGCCTACATTACATTGATAAATTGGAGCTAGTTCTGTGTCACCCTATGTTATGACTGTTACATGATGAACCACATCCGGCATAATTCTCCATCACCCATCCAATGCCTACGAGCTTTCCATATATTGTTCTTCGCTTATTTACTTTTCCGTTGCTATTGTTATCATCACTATAAAACACCAAAAATATTACTTTAGCTACCGTTACCTTTTACCACCGTTGCCACTACTATCATATTACTTTGCTACTAAACACTTTGCTGCAGATATTAAGTTTCCAGGTGTGGTTGAATTGACAACTCAGCTGCTAATACTTGAGAATATTCTTTGGCTCCCCTTGTGTTGAATCAATAAATTTGGGTTGAATACTCTACCCTCGAAAACTATTGCGATCCCCTATACTTGTGTGTTATCAGTAGTATCGTTGGGCCAGAGCGGCAGTACCGCGTATCGGCACAAGCGGTAGTACCGCTTTCCCTCAGCGGTAGTACCGCCCATGGCCATAAGCGGTAGTATGACTCCGGTTCCGCGCTGGTACCACCTGGACTCGAGACGTGGTTTTCTTGTGTCGGGTTCAGCGGCAGTAGGAGCAGTAGTACCGCTCGTGTGCGGTAGTACCACGGCTACCACCGCCCCTAGTGCCGCTCAATGGCCCTCCTCCCTCTTCCTTCTCCCTGTGCTCGTGGTAGGCGCTGTGAGTGGTCCCAGCGGTAGTACCGCTGGGCTAAGCGGCAGTACCGCTGCGGTCAACGGTAGTACCGCTGGCTCCAGCGGTAGTGCCGCTCATACGGCTCTGCCTCACACTATGTTTTGCTCCGCTCTTCGTGTTCTACCGCCCGGGCGGTAGTACCGCTCGTGCGCGGACTGAGCACATAACGGTTGGATTCGGGAGCTCCTATAAAAGGGGGTCTTATTCCCCATTCAACCTTATCCTTTGAGCTCGTGTTCTTCCCCCATTGTTGACCTTCTTCAAGCTTGCTAACTCTCAATCCCACAATGGAATCTTGCTAGTTTTTGAGGGAAAAGAGAGAGGAGATCTAGATCCACATTTCCACCTATCACTTTATCCTCTATGTGAGGGGAACCCCTTGGATCTAGATCTTGGAGTTTCTTGGTGTTCTCCTTCTTGTTCTTCCTCTCATTTTCCTCCCTAGCATTAGTTGCTTCAGTGGGATTTGAGAGAGAAGGACTTGGGCACTCCGTGTGCCCTTGCCATTGTATGGTGCATCGGTTTGAGTTCTCCACGGTGATACGTGGAAGTTACAAGTTGAGAAGCTTATTACTCTTGGGTGCTTGGTGCCCTTGAGCTTGTTCCTCTTGGGTGCTTGGCGCCCTAGACGGTTGGTGGTGTTCGGAGCTCAATCATTGTGGTGTAAAGCTCCGGAAAAGCGTCGGGGTCTCCAATTAGGTTGTGGAGATCGCCCCGAGCAATTTGACGGGTCTCGGTGACCGCCCCCAAGGGTTGCCAAAGTGTACGGGTTCGGTGACCGCCCCCAAGGGTTGCCATTTGTATGGGTTCGGTGACCGCCCTCAAGGGTCCCTTAGTGGAATCACAGCATCTTGCATTGTGCGAGGGAGTGAGGAGATTACGATGGCCCTAGTGGCTTCTTGGGGAGCATTGTGCATCCACACCGCTCCAAACGGATATTAGCATCCGCAAGGGTGTGAACTTCGGGATACATCGTCGTCTCCGCGTGCCTCAGTTTTCTCTTACCCGAGCCCTTTACTTATGCACTTCAATTTGTGATAGACATATTGTTTCTTGTCATATATCTTGCTATCACTTTGTTGTTTATCTTGCTTAGCATAAGTTGTTGGTGCACATAGGTGAGCCTAGTTGTTGTAGGTTTTGTGCTTGGCAAATTAACCGCTAGGTTTATTCCGCATTTGTTCAAGCCTAAACCGTAATTATTTTAAACGCCTATTCACCCCCCTCTAGGCAACATCCACGATCTTTCACATGGCACCTCCGTGTTCAACACACGTTCAACTCGATGACGTCCTTGCCTTCTTGATCCAGCAAGAGAGGCGAAGTAGTAGATGAGTTCCGGCAGCACGATGGCGTGGTGACGGTGCTGTGAAGAACAATCTCCGCAGGGCTTCGCCAAGCACAACGGAAACTATGACGGAGGATAACCTAGAGGGATGGGGTTGCCGACACACGACTTGGTGTATCTTGATGTCTTCTAGGTGCTAGCCCTGCCCCTCTATTTATATGTTGAGCCCTCGGGTCGTAACTTGGAGAAAGAGCCTCCTCAAAGTCGGTTTTGACCGTAAGGAAGAGTCCTTCTCGGACTTCCAGGACCAGATGCCACAATCCTTGGCGTCTGGCCCAGACGCCCTGGGCATCAGCGTCTGGCCTAGGGCCAGACGCCAGGGTCTCCGGCATTTGCCCCCTGGCCTCCTCAAAACTCCTTTTGCACCAACCTAAAGCCTTGTCGGCTTTACCCCTTGGTCGAACCATATCATCCTATATATGAATCTTTACCTCCGGACCATTCCGGAGCTCCTCGTCATGTCCGTGATCTCATCCGGGACTCCGAACAACATTCGGTCACCAACATACATAACTCATATATTACTATATCGTGAACGGACGTTAAGCGTGCAGACCCTATGGGTTCGAGAACTATGTAGACATGACCAAGACACCTCTCCGGTCAATAACCAATAGCGGAACCTGGATGCCCATATTGGCTCCTACATATTCTACGAAGATCTTTATCGGTCGAACCGTTATGACAACATATGCAATTCCCTTTGTCCATCAGTATGTTACTTGCCCGAGATTCGATCGTCGGTATCTCTATACCTAGTTCAATCTCGTTATCGGCAAGTCTCTTTACTCGTTCCGTAATACATCACCTCGTCACTAACTCCTTAGTCATTTGCTTGCAAGCTTTATGATGTGTATTACTGAGAGGGCCCTGAGATACCTCTTGATACTCGGAGTGACAAATCCTAATTTTGATCTATGCCAACTCAACAAACACCTTCGGGTATACCTTTAGAGCATATTTATGATCACCCAGTTACATTGTGACGTTTGATAGCACACAAGGTATTCCTCCGGTATCCGAGAGTTGCATAATCTCATAGTCGAAGGAATATGTATTTGACATCAAGAAAGCAACAGTAAGAAACTGAACGATCAATATGCTAAGCTAACGGATGGGTCTTATCCATCACATCATTCTCCTAATGATGTGATCCCATTATCAAATGACAACTCATGTCCATGGTTAGGAAACCTTAACCATCTTTGATCAACGAGCTAGTCTAGTAGAGGCTCACTAGGGACACAGTATTTGTTTATGTATCCACACATGTATTTAGGTTTCCGATCAATACAATTCTAGCATGAATAATAAACCTTTATCATGAATAAGGAAATATAAAATAGTAACTTTATTATTGCCTCTAGGCATATTTCCATCAGTTTCCCACTTGCACTAGAGTCAATAATCTAGATTACATTGTAATGATTCTAACACTCATGGAGTCTTCGTGCTGATCATGTTTTGCTCATGGAAGGGGCTTAGTCAACGGGTCTGCTACATTCAGATCCGTACGTATCTTGCAAATTTCTATGTCTCCCTCCTCGACTTGTTCGCGGATGGAGCTGAAGCATCTCTTGATGTGTTTGGTTCTTTTGTGAAATATGGATTCCTTCGCCAAGGCAATTGCTCCAGTATTGTCACAAAAGATTTTCATTGGACCCGATGCACTAGGTATTACACCTAGATCGGATATGAACTCCTTCATCCAGACTCCTTCATTTGTTGCTTCCGAAGAAGCTATGCATTCCGCTTCACACGTAGATCCCGCCACGACGCTCTGCTTGAAACTGCACCAACTGACAACTCCACCGTTCAATATAAATAGGCATCCGGTTTGTGACTTAGAGTCATCCGGATCAGTGTCAAAGCTAGCATTAACGTAACCATTTACGACAAGCTCTTTGTCACCTCATAAACGAGAAACATATCCTTGGTCCTTTTCAGGTACTTCAGGATGTTATTGACCGTTGTCCAGTGATCCACTCCTGGATTACTTTGGTACCTCCCTGCCAGACTTATGGCAAGGCACACATCAGGTCTGGTACAGAACATAGCATACATGATATAACCTATGGCTGAGGCATAGGGAATGACTTTCATTTTCTCTCTATCTTCTGCAGTGGCCGGGCTTTGAGTCTGACTCAACTTCACACATTATAACACAGGCAGGAACCCTTTCTTTGACTGATCCATTTTGAACTTCTTCAAAACTTTGTCAAGGTATGTGCTTTGTGAAAGTCCTATTAAGTGTCTTGATCTATCGAACGCACGGCACCTCCGTGTTCAGCACACGTTCAACTCGATGACGTCCTCGCCTTCTCGATCCAGCAAGAGAGGCGAAGTAGTAGATGACTTCCAGCAGCACGATGGCGTGGTGACGGTGTTGTGAAGAACAATCTCCGCAGGGCTTCGCCAAGCACAACAGAAACTATGACGGAGGATAAACTAGAGGGATGGGGTTGCCGGCACACGGCTTGGTGTATCTTGATGTGTTCCAGGTGCTAGCCCTGCCCCTCTATTTATATGTTGAGCCCTCGGGTCGTAACTTGGAGAAAGAGCCTCCTCAAAGTCAGTTTTGCCCATAAGGAAGAGTCCTTCTCGGATTTCCAAGACCAGGCGCCACAATCCTTGGCGTCTGGCCCGAAAGCCATGGGCCTCGGCGTCTGGCCTAGGGCCAGATGCCAGGGTCTCCGACGTTTGGCCCCCTGGCCTCCGCAAAACTCCTTTTGCACCGACCTAAAGCCCCGTCGGCTTTACCCCTTGGTCGAACCATATCATCCTATATATCAATCTTTACCTCCGGACCATTCCGAAGCTACTCGTCATGTCCGTGTCTCATCCGAGATTCTGAACAACATTCGGTCACCAACATACATAACTCATATTGTCGTGGATTTGTCACGGCAGATGTCCTTAGTGTCAGGACTTTCTTGGGATATTGAAATCTTCGTGGACGGCAACCACTCGTACGTGGCCGATCGGACAGCCGCCCGACACAGTAGTCATCGGACCCGCTCGCCGATTCTCTGCTGACAGCTCTTGTAGCAGTAGTTTTGGTTTCGACGAGAATAATTCCTTCTCTTGATCTTGGCGAGTTATGGCGGTAGCAACGATCCAGCCCTAATGTTCTCTTGATCTTGAATCTCGAATATACCATTTGACGGTTCGTCGATGATGTAAACTTTTGCGCCGGTTCTTTCCATCCAGCAAATCATGAACTTCTCAATCCCTGAAGAGATCCCTCCAAGATCTCAACACCACCGTGCGCCAGCCCCACGGTGGGCGCCAACTGTCGTGGATTTGTCACGGCAGATGTCCTTAGTGTCAGGACTTAGTCGCGAGGCCAATGCATCTATGTGGTAGCTTGAGAGGGGTTGAGTGGGACGAGAGACGCAGGGCGGATCAACACGCAAGACAAGGATTTAGACGGCTTCGGGCCCCGGGAAACATCATCCGGTAATAGCCCTACATGCTGTTTGAGGCTAGGTCTCATTATCATCACGAGGGAGTCACCGTAAACCGGCTCTCCTCTTTGTGTCTAGCCCTAAGATTGTTTCTTCTTTTTTCCTCCCCTCTTTGGGGAGCCCTGCCCCTCCTTATATATGTTGAAGGGGTGGTTTACATGTGGAGTCCTATTAGGATTAGGACTAGTCTATCTCTAATACGAACCGGATACAAGTCCTGGTCTTAACTCCTTGTAAGGTAAATATTCGTCATGCCTTTCTCCTTAAACCGGACCATCATAGTATGAACCGGCCTTCATGAACCGCCTGTTGGGCCACCAGGTCTTGTCGTTCTTCTGACCCGCCTGCCGGATTACCAATGAACCGTAAACCGCCAGGCCCAAACGGGTCGCCAGTGAGTCATCAAGTCTTAACCGGGTCTCAAGTAAACCGCCAAGTCCGGCCGGGTTATGCTTCCGGCCGGTTTACGCCGCGGGGTATATCCCCGACACATATAGTACTATATCGTCAACTAACGTTAAGCGTGTGGACCCTATGGGTTCGAGAACTTTGTAGACATGACCGAGACACCTCTCCGGTCAGTAACCAATAGTGGAACCTGGATGCCTATATTGGCTCCTACATATTCTACGAAGATCTTTATCGGTCGAACAGTTATGGTAGCATACGTAATTCCCTTTGTCCATCGGTATGTTACTTGCCTGAGATTCAATCTTCGGTATCTCTATACCTAGTTAAATCTCGTTACCGACAAGTCTCTTTACTCGTTCCGTAATACATCACCTCGTGACTAACTCCTTAGTCATTTGCTAGCAAGCTTTATGATGTGTATTACCGAGAGGGCCCAAAGATACCTCTCTGATACTCAGAGTGACAAATCCTAATCTCGATCTATGCCAACTCAACAAACACCTTCGGAGATACCTGTAGAGCATCTTTCTGATGAGTCAGTTACGTTGTGATGTTTGATAGCACACAAGGTATTCCTCCGGTATCCGGGAGTTGCATAATCTCATAGTCGAAGGAATATGTATTTGACATCAAGAAAGCAATAGCAATAAACTGAATGATCAATATGCTAAGCTAACGGATGGGTCTTGTCCATCACATCATTCTCCTAATGATGTGATCCCGTTATCAAATGACAACTCATGTCCATGGTTAGGAAACCTTAACCATCTTTGATCAATGAGCTAGTCTAGTAGAGGCTCACTAGGGACATGATATTTGTTTATGTATCCACACATGTATTTAGGTTTCCGATCAATACAATTCTACCATGAATAATAAACCTTTATCATGAACAAGGAAATATAAAATAACAACTTTTTTATTGCCTCTAGGGCATATTTCCTTCACCGAAGGGGCGACGTAGTGGCAGCAGGCGGGTTGGGGCGATAGCTAGGACCGCGTTCCACACTCGCAACGGCCCAACGGGGCGATGCAGCGGCAGCGCAAGGGTCGGTGCAGCCTCGGGGGCGGCCTGGAATAAATGGCCTTGGGGGCGTCGGTTGACCGTGGGCCATGGCACTATAGCCCTGAGGCGACGCAGCGACAGCGTGCGGATTGGTGCAACCACGGGAACGGCCAGAGGGCAGCGGCGTGGACCACATGCTGCGGCGCTACGGTCCGAAGGGGCGATGCAGCAGCGGCACGGATCGGTGAAGCCACATGGAGAACCACTGGGCGACGGCGCTGCGGCCCGACGGTGCCTATTGCTCGATCGATGTAGAGGCACACTGTACTCTGGACGGTCTTCACGGGACCTGCGGAGGCACGCGCAACCAACGGGCCAAGTCGGTCACACGGCGTAGACGAGGTGGATCGCTGCGGCGAGCGGGTGATCAAGCCGATCGCGTGCGACGTCGGGGACGTAGCTCGATGGAGGCGGGATGGTGGCGAAGTCCGAGATGAAGCCAGCAATGACAGACGACATAGGACGACGTGCGAGCAAGCGCGCCAGCACCGGCACCTGGGCTGCTTTCAGCGCCGGCGCCCGGGCAACGAGGCTCGAGCGACCAATGTAGCAGTGGCGCCCGAGCTCGAGGCAGTCGACGAGCCTGACACAGCCCGCCCGACGCAGCCGGGGACGAGGCCAGCGAGGCAGACCGCAGGGCCACCATGCAGATGCGGCGGAGGTGGGTGGTGACGGAGAGGTCCCGGTCGGAGCAGAGCAGCAACGGCCGGCGCAGGGCGACGGGCAGGCCGACGCGTGGATGACGACAAGCCATAATGGGCCGCCTCAGCGCGCGTAGTTACCGGGTCGGAGGAGAGGCCGGCTGGCCGCGCCGGTGTCGGAGAAGAGGCGCGTGGGTCGACGGGCGGCGGCGGGTGACCCAAACCGATCTTAGATCGGAAAACCAAAAAGGAAACACCGATCAAAAGGCGACCGGAGAGAGAGAGAGTGAGAGAGAGAGAACCTGGATCAAGAGATTGGGAGCCGGTCAACATGAGTGATGAACGAACCCTAGGTAAGGGCGGCGCGGCCCCCTGCAACGGTAATGGCGGTCGACTGCCCCGAGGGCTATGCGCGGGGCGGAAGCGACATGCGGCGGCTAGGGTTTGGATCGGTTAGCCTGATACCATGTTAGAGGACAAAGAGATGAATTGGTGGAATAGTTGTTGTATTGTTTGAGCCTCGTGGGCATATATATAAAAGTACAATGACCAATTTAGAGTACAAGACAAGACATGAACAAATCATAGTCCATCATATACTTCCTAATAAGCATTATACTCAACAGTAGCCATGGGTAGCGGCGGCCGACACGGGTTACGGTGGAGGGCATTGCGCGACCGCATCGAGGACTTTCCCTGGCTGGCACCTGGCGCCACGCGGCTGTGCGATGAGGAGACATGGGTCGGTCGTTGGGACTGGGGAGAGAGGGGCTGTGAGGATAAAGTGAGGATGGCTTTTTCCAGGGGGGATAAGGTGAGGAGGTGGGCTAGGTCACGGGAGAAGGTGGGCCTCAGGAATAGTTGGGCTGGCCTAGATAGCCTTTTATATTTCCTTCAACAGCAAAAAATATAGAAAGAGAGCTTTGGAAAAAAGGAAATGGCTAGAGAGGCTGAAGGATAATGAAAATTACAATGTGAGATCCACGATTTATACCTAGCCCCACAGAAGATGTTTCAACAAGTTTGGAAGAGTTTGAATTCCAACTTTTGAATTCTATTAAAAAAGGATCGAATAGGAAGTAGTAGTTACAATTGCCAAAAATCATGAGAATTTTAGTGGGGCTTGGTTATGTGAAAAGATAATTTTGGAGAAAGTTTGGCGACCATGCTTAAAGTGGAAAAGGCATTGGATTTTTCAAAATCTTTGGAAGGGAAAAGGAAAAGCCTTCAATAAAATATAAAGGAGGTTCAAATGATTTTCTAAAAAATGTCCATGCTTTTTAATTTGGTGTGTAATATTTAATGGCATGACAAAATGAAAAATAAAACATCTATACATCCCCCCTTGTTCCTCTGTTCCTTTTTACTCCACAAGTTTTATACGCGAAGTACAAAGAAATGGATATTATTGGGCTAGGAGCGTGTGTTTTTTCTCCCATTGTGGCTCTTTTGCTAGTGAGATGGAATCGATCAATTGCCGGTCCAGCCTGCTTCACGGCGACTATTTCACGCGTTCAGCGAGATATCCTTTCTCTCTGAAGCATTTTCACTTATCGGTACGGCCCATTCAGATACATCTAAAACAAACAGTAAAGGGAAAAAGTGAATAGGGGAGCTGCTAGTTGCTAACCGTGGTCTACAGGAACATCACCAGCGATGCTAGCCACTACAGTCACATCCAGTATGTGACAATTAGTCGGGGCGAGACATACTTGAGGTGAATGGAGGCGGGGTTTTCTTTGGTTTTCCAAAACAAAAATTCTGTTTTCTGTTTGTCTTTTCACGGCGTTTTCTTTGTTTTTTTTTCTGGTTTCTTTCCTTTTCCCATTGTTTTCCTTCAGTTTTTTATAACTCAAATACTTGTTCAACATTTTATAATTACTTGGTCTACATTTTTATATACATGATCAACATTTTTTAAATACTTGTCCAACATTTTATAACATAATTGTTAAACATTTTTTAAATACTTTTTCAACATTTTTAAATATTTTAAGAGTGTTTTATGTAATATATATTTGTAATATTTTAAACTATAAATAAAAGTACAAAAAGAAAAGGAAAGAGTAAACGTGAAAAAACGGAAAAATAGGCTGTGGCCTCCCGCACTCGTGGGCTGGCCCAGTTCACTCGCCCCTTCAGCGAGTTCGATGCCAGACTCGATGAAGGCGAGATGTCGGTTCCTATGCAGCGCGTAGGGCGCCGCCGATCGACGCAGCGGGTACCCACCTGGTGCGCGGGTGTCGTATTGGCCGGCCCATTTTCCTGTTGTTTTTTCTTTTTTAGTTTTATATTTTTGTTCCATTTTTATTTTCTATTTTTCTTCTTTAATTTTTCATCCTTTTTTTGCAAATTTTCTATTCAAATCCTTGAACATTTTTTTGTTCATTGAGTTCAAAACATGTTCATGGAATTTAATTTTTGTTCATTGTATTTAAAAAATGTTCATTAACTTCAAATATTGTTCACCAAACTAAAAAATGTGCATCAAATACGAAATTTGTTCATTGATTTTCCGAAAATATTCATTAAAGTCAAAAGTTGTTCATTAAAGTCAAATATTTTTCTCATCAAGTTCAAAAAATGTTAATCGGATTCAAACTTTGTTCATCAAATACCAAATAATTTTAATAATTATTGAAAAATGCTCATAAAAAATTTTCATCAAAATAAAAAAAATTCACAAAACTTCAAAAGATGTTCATTCTTTTGAATTCAATGACATATTTCAAATTTCCAGAACTGTTTTTGAATTCGATGAAAATTTTACTGGATCTAAATTTTTTCTGAAAATCAGATAGTTTTATTGTAAATCTCGAAAAAAGGCAGTTCCCCACATGGGCCGGCCCAGAAGGGCGCGCAGGGGAGAGAGGCGCCACACACGTAATAGGGGGACAGCTGCTATGTGCGCTCTGTGCGGTGAGATTGTCGCCCGCACGCACAGGCGCATCCCCATGAAGGTTGCGCCGGTCCACTGTACAGCATGCCTGTAGCACTGCAAAATATAGAGACATCAGCAGGAATCAAACTCAGGATCTCATAGTACAAACGTTCGTGAGATTACCAGTTCAGCTAGCCAACATTAATACTACAAAGCAGTGCCAAAACTTTAAGAACACATTCCAGCACAGACCGGAATATTTTGGAAATTTCCAACACAAGATTTTTCTTTTGAAAACACGTGACTGTTTTATGAAAAGAGGATCCTTTTAAAATTTATTACCAAATTAACAAAAATGAAACTCCAAAAATTCCAACGCGGACATGTTTTCAAAACAGGACCATTTTTTAAAATTCCAAAAAATCCAACGAATATGTTTGGAAATTGGCCAACCATTTTTCATCTCCTAAATAATTTCGAAAACACGGATATGCTTTAAAATTTCTGAACAATTTCTGAAAAAGTGGAACATTTTTTCAAACTCGCAATGGAAATGGAAGGCATGGACATTTTTTTCAAATTTGCAAGCAATTTTTGAAATGGAATTTCTTTTGGAAATCTTGGAAATAAAGATTGTGAAAAATTTAAAGAAAAAATGTATTAACACATTTTGAAAAACAGAAACAATTTTGAAATTCCAGAAGAATATATGAGTATGCTCACATTTTTTGAATTTATGATTTTTTTGGAAAATATGATGATGTTCTGTAATTTGGAACATCTTCAATAATTCATAATATTTTTTGAAATTTCTGAACAAGTTTTGGAAAAAGGGAAAGTTTTTTGCATGGAAACAGACAACTTTGGAAGATGCGAACATTTTTCCACATTTGCTAACAATTTTACAATGGAAACCTTTTTTCTGAAATATGTTTTTTGTGAAATTTTAAAGAATAAACATATGAACAACTTTTGAAAAACACGAACAAATTTTGAAATTCCTGAACAATATTTAGAAAATGCGAATATGTTTAGGTTTTTTTAGAAATTGGAACATTTTCTGAGATTTGTAGTATTTTTTGAAAACTTGAACATTTTGTATCCGAAAAATAAACTGGAAAACAAGAAAGAAAAGCAAAAAAAAAATAAACAGTAAAGGAAAATTGAAAAACGAAACAGAAACAGAAAAACAAAAATAAAAAGTATTCGCATTTCAGACCGGTCGAAGGAGGTGCTACGCCAAATATAGGCTGGCCCATCCCAGACCGCCTGCCTCGCTCGAGTGTGCATTCGGTTGGCGGTTTGTCGCAACGAGCGGCAGATAGGCGCGCCCCGTGGGTGGCATTGATGGGTCACATTTACTCACGGGCTTGTTTTGTTTCTGGGAAATAGCTGTTGATTTTTTGTTGGGCTATTTAAGTTATGCGGGCCGAAGGGCTTCTGCGTTCTAAGCTTCGGGTTCAACCGTGCAATTTTACTGGGTTCTAAGATTTGGGCTATTTTAGTTATGTAGACGCGAGAGTGTTGAAGGGGAGAGGTGGTTCGGCGGCAACGGTGTGCCGGGATAGGGATGGACAATTCTTGGGCAGCGCCGCACTTGTTATTGCTAGAGTTGATGATCCAGCGGTCCTCGAAGCCATAGCCTGCAGGGAGGGATTGGCACTCGCCGAAGACCTCAACGTCCAGAATGTTCTCATTTCATGTGACTCAAAGCAAGTCGTCTCAGATATTCAAAATGGTAGCAAAGGTAACTACGGAGCAATAGTTAGTGAGATCAAGCTCAAGTCAGAGCAGTTTCAATGCAATTTTATTTTTGAGAGTCGTGCTGTCAGTTAAACACAACGCCTACATGCTGGCTCCGTCTATGGTTGGAGCCTGCTTTTACATAAAGAAATCTGATAGCGCACAGCCTGTTTAAGGTTACCTTGTTCCTTCTGGCTTGTTACTATGTACGTACATTACAAACCATGTATCTTCTTATTAGATTGTCTGAGTTTTGACGTTGGCTTGCCTAGATTATCGCATCCTTCTTTGTCTGGGCTCACCGAGGATATCTCTGCTAGGGCCTGCTTGGGATGGGCATTAAGTTTTTACACATGTATTTATTTTGCCTGGAATGAAAACGACGGGACGAGGTCTATATGCTAAACCTGCCAGAAATGAGCAGAAATGCTAACCCAAATGAGGCCTAGGTTGCATACATTCCGCTTATAACCGTTTCTTCGCTATTTTCACACATCGGGTCATAAGGAAACACATTGTTGCAGCAACCGAGTTGCAGAAATTCCAAACCCAAGAACAGAGCAAATCGACACCAGCGTGTGTAGCAAAGGGAGGGACAGACTGTGTAGAACCAAGTGACCTATTTGTTGTGTCTACTTCAATACACACCGCACATTTACCTTTTACCTTGCATGCCTTTTTTTTGAAAAAACTCTCACAATGTATTAATTAACTTAAAATGTTGGTACAATCATTCATTACAAACTTTGCCATGCAGGACGGAACATAATGGAAAAGAAAACCATCAAATCTATTATCAAAACTAAACTTTGCAATCTTGTGAGCCACCAAATTTGCCCTCCTATTGATCTTTGAAATCTGTAAATTCACCAGCATCTTTGAGATATTTACCGCCTCCTTCTTTAGATCAACAAGGGAGGACCTGTCCATACAATATCTTCCAAGAACAGAGGCCACAAATGAGCATTCAGTTTGCAAAATGACGGGCATATCTAGTGTCATACCAATATACAGACCGGACAAGGATGCTTTAAGTTCCGCTTCCTCGACGCTATAACAAGCTCCAATATAATTCTAGGAAGAAAGAATGACTTGTCCATGATGGTTTCTCACAACCACCCCCACGCTTGCATTTTTAAAGGCCTCCACAAAACTTATGTCGACATTAATCTTATAGAACTCTGAGGTGGGGGGCTGCCAAGGAATAACCTTCCTCTCAATGTTAGTGGTTGGCTGAAATTCCACCTCAGCTTGCTTACCTTTACTGCACATCTACACCAAAAATTTAGCATGACAAGACGAGAAAGATGCCCAATAATTTTCTACAAAGCTCACTAAGGCTAAGATGGATCCCATTCCCTTACCAAAGATCAAATTATTCCTTAGATGCCAAACTCTTCAGAACATGAATATAGTTTGCTCATGCACAGGCAATTTAATTGATCCAATAAAATAAGAAACCATTCCGGCCTAGAATATTTGAAAATCTCCTCGGTCGGTAAATTCCACACTTTCTTCCGTGCCATACGAAACACACGCACCTTGGCACAACTCACCAACGCGTGAAAAATACAGTCATCTTCAGTACCACAGATTGAGCACGTACCTAGAATAGCTTGATGATGTTTGACCATGTTGTCTTGAACCGCCAAACTATTAGAAGCAGCCCTCCAGGCAAAAATTCTATTTTTTGGGGAACATTAGCATTCCAAATTATATTCCAGAACCTCCTACCGCCATTCATGGCTGTTGGAAAACGTAGAATGCAATTTCAAAAAAATTCCTACGATCACGCAAGATCTATCTAGGAGATGCATAACAACGAGAGGGGGAGAGTGTGTCCACGTACCCTCGTAGAACGAAAGCGGAAGTATTAGGTTAACGCGGTTGATGTAGTCGAATGTCTTCACGATCCAACCGATCTAGTACCGAACGTACGACACCTCCGAGTTCAGCACACGTTCAGCTCGATGACGTCCCTTGAACTCTTGATCCAGCAGATGGTCGAAGGAGAGTTTTGTCAGCACGATAGCATGGTGATGGTGATGTGATCCGCGCAGGACTTCGCCTAAGCACTACGACGCTATGACCGGAGGAGTAAACTATGGAGGGGGGCACCGCACACGGCTAAGAGAATAGCTGTTCTGCTATGGGGTACCCCCTCGCCCCCGTATATAAAGGAGGAAGGGAGGAGGCCGCCGGCCTAGAGGGGGCGCACCATGGGGGGAAACCGAATAGGACTCCAAGTCCTATTCGGCCTCCTTCCTTTCTTACGGAGGGGGAAAGGGGAAGGGAGAGGGAAGAGGAGAAGGAAAGGGGGGCCCACCCCCTCCCTAATCCAATTCGGACTCCCCATGGGAGGGGGGGTGTGGCCACCCCTTGTGGGCTGCCTCCACTCTCTCTATGGCCCATGTAGGCCCATTACTCCCCCCCCCGGGGGGGGGGTTCCAGTAACCTCCCGGTACTCCGAAAAATACCCGTACCATTCTGAAACCATTTCGGTGTCCGAATACCATCTTCCAATATATCAATCTTTACCTCTCGACCATTTCGAGACTCCTCGTCATGTTCGTGATCTCATCTGGGACTTTGAACAATCCTCGGTCACCAAAACACATTACTCATAATACAAATCGTCATCGAACGTTAAGCGTGTGGACCCTACGGGTTCGAGAACTATGTACACATGACTGAGACACCTCTCCGGTCAATAACCAATAGCGGAACCTGGATGCTCATATTGGCTCCCACATATTCTATGAAGATCTTTATCGGTCAAACCGTTATGATAACATACGTTATTCCCTTTGTCATCGGTATATATGTTACTTGCCCGAGATTTGATCATCGGTATCTTCATACCTAGTTCAATCTCGTTACCGTCAAGTCTCTTTACTCGTTCCATAATACATCATCCCGCAACTAACTTATTATTCACATTGCTTGCAAGGCTTATTATGATGTGCATTACCAAGAGGGCCCAGAGATACCTCTCCGAGTGGCAAATCCTAATCTCGATCTATGCCAACCCAACAAACATATTCAGAGATACCTGTAGAGCGTCTTTATAATCACCCAGTTACGTTGTGACGTTTGATAGCACACAAGGTATTCCTCCAGTATCCGGGAGTTGCATAATCTCATAGTCAAAGGAATATGTATATGTCATGAAGAAAGCAATAGCAATAAAACTTAACGATCATTATGCTAAGCTAACGGATGGGTCTTGTCCATCACATCATTCTCCTAATGATGTGACCCCGTTCATCAAATGACAACACATGTCTATGGCTAGAAAACTTAACCATCTTTGATTAATGATCTAGTCTAGTAGAGGCTTACTAGGGACACTGTGTTTTGTCTATGTATCCACACATGTATCAAGTTTCCGGTTAATACAATTCTAGCATGAATAATAAACATTTATCATGATATGACGAAATATAAAATAACAACTTTATTATTGCCTCTAGGGCATATTTCCTTCAGTCTCCCACTTGCACTAGAGTCAATAATCTAGTTCACATCGCCATGTGATTTAACACCAATAGTTCACATCACCATGTGATTAACACTCATAGTTCACATCCCCATGTGACCAACACCCAAAGGGTTTACTAGAGTCAATAATCTAGTTCACATCGGCGTGTGATTGACACCTAAAGAGTACTAAGGTGTGATCATGTTTTGCTTGTGTGAAAAGTTTAGTCAACGGGTCTGCCACATTCAGATCCGTATGTATTTTGCAAATTTCTATGTCTACAATGCTCTGCATGGAGCTACTCTAGCTAATTTCTCCCACTTTCAATATGTATCCAGATTGAGAGTCAGAGTCATCCAGATCGGTGTTAAAGCTTGAATCGATTTAACTCTTTACGACAAACTCTTTATCACCTCCATAACCGAGAAATATTTCCTTAGTCCTCTAAGGATAATTTTGATCGCTGTCCAGTGATCTGCTCCTGGATCACTATTGTACCCCTTTGCCAAACTCATGGCAAGGTACACAATAGGTCTGGTATACAACATGGCATACTTTATAGAACCTATGGCCGAGGCATAGGGAATGACTTTCATTCTCTCTCTATCTTCTGCCGTGGTCTAGTTTTGAGTCTTACTCAACTTCATACCTTACAACTCAGGCAAGAACTCCTTATTTGACCGATCCATTTTGAACTCCTTCAAAATCTTATCAAGGTATGTACTCAATGAAAGTCTTATCAAGCGTCTTGATCTATCTTTATAGATCTTGATGCCCATATGTAAGTAGCTTCACCGAGGTCTTTTATTGAAAAGATCTTATTCAAGTATCCTTTTGTGCTATCCATAAATTCTATATCATTCCCAATCAACAATATGTCATCCACATATAAGATCAGAAATGCTACAGAGCTCTCACTCACTTTCTTGTAAATACAGGCTTCTCTGAAAGTCTGTATAAAACCATATGCTTTGATCACCTCATCAAAGCGTATATTCCAACTCCGAGATGTTTTCTCCAGTCCATAAATGGATCGCTGGAGCTTGCACACTTTGTTAGCACCTTTAGGATCAACAAAACCTTCTGGTTGCATCATATACAACTCTTCTTTAAGATATCCATCAAGGAATGCAATTTTGACATCCATTTGCCAGATTTCATAAAATGCAGCAATTGCTAACATGATTCGGATAGACTGAAGCATCACTACGAGTGAGAAAATCTCATCGTAGTCAACACCTTAAACTTGTCGAAAACATTTTTGCGACAAGTCAAGCTTTGTAGATAGTAACACTATCATCGGTGTCCATCTTCCTCTTAAAGATACATTTATTCTCAATGGCTTGCCGATCATTGGGAAAGTCCACCAAAGTCCATACTTTGTTCTCATACATGGATCCTATCTCAGATTTCATGGCCTAAAGCCATTTATCGGAATCTGGGCTCATCATCGCTTCCTCATAGTTTGTAGGTTCGTCATGGTCTAGTAACATGACTTCCAGAACAGGATTACCGTACCACTCTGGTGCGGAACGTGCTCTGGTTGACCTACGAGGTTCGGTAGTAACTTGATCTGAAGTTTCATGATCATTATCATTAGCTTCCTCTCTAGTTGGTGTAGGCATCACTGATTTTTGTGATGAGCTACTTTCCAATTCGAGAGAAGGTACAATTACCTCATCAAGTTCTACTTTCCTCCCACTCACTTCTTTCAAGAGAAACTCCTTCTCTAGAAAGGATCCATTCTTAGCAACAAAAATCTTGCCTTCAGATCTATGATAGAAGGTGTACCCAACAATTTCTTTTGGGTGTCCTATGAAGACGCACTTCTCCGATTTGGGTTCGAGCTTATCAGTTTGAAACCTTTTCACATAAGCATCGCAACCCCAAACTTTAAGAAACGACATCTTTGGTTTCTTGCCAAACCATAGTTCATACGGTGTCATTTCAACGGATTTAGACAGTGCCCTATTTAACATAAATGTTGTTGTCTCTAATGCATAACCCCAAAATGATAGTGGTAAATTGGTAAGAGACATCATAGATCGCACCATATTTAATAAAGTACAGTTATGATGTTCGGACACACCATTACGCTGTGGTGTTCCAGGTGGCATGAGTTGTGAAACTATTCCACATTGTTTTAAATGAAGGCCAAACTCATAACTCAAATATTCACCTCCGCAATCAGATCGTACAAACTTTATTTTCTTGTTACGATGATTCTCCACTTCACTCTGAAATTCTTTGAACTTTTCAAATGTTTCAGACTTGTGTTTCATTAAGTAGATATACCCATATATGCTCAAATCATCTGTGAAGGTCAGAAAATAATGATACCCGCCGCGAGCCTCAACACTCATCGAACCACATAAATCAGTATGTATTATTTCCAATAAGTCAGTGGCTCGCTCCATTGTTCCGGAGAACGGATTTTTAGTCATCTTGCCCATGAGGCATGGTTTGCAAGCATCAAATGATTCATAATCAGGTGATTCCAAAAGTCCATCCGTATGGAGTTTCTTCATGCGCTTTACACCAATGTGATCTAAACGGCAGTGCCACAAATATGTTGCACTATCTTTATCAACTTTGCATCTTTTGGAATCAACATTATGAATATGTGTATCACTACAATCGAGATTCAATAAACCATTTACACGGGGTGTATGACCATAGAAGGTTTTATTCATGTAAATAGAACAACAATTATTCTCTGGCTTAAATGAATAACCGTATTTGCAATAAACATGATCCAATCATATTCATGCTCAACGCAAACACCAAATAAAATTTATTTAGGTTCAACACTAATCCCGAAGGTAGAGGGAGTGTGCGATGGTGATCTTATCAACCTTGGAATCACTTCCAACACACATCGTCACCTTGCCCTTAACTAGTCTTTCTTCATTTTGCAACTCTTGTTTTGAGTTACTAATCTTAGCAACTGAAACGGTATCAAATACACTGGGGTTACTATGAACACTAGTAAAGTACACATCAATAACATGTATATCAAATATACCTTTGTTCACTTTGCCATCCTTCTTACCCGCCAAGTATTTGGGGTAGTTCCGCTTCCAGTGACCATTTCCTTTGCAGTAGAAGCACTCACTTTCAGGATTAGGTCTAGCTTTGGGTTTCTTCACGGGAGTGGCAACTTGCTTGTCATTCTTCTTGAAGTTCCTTTTATTTTCCTTTGCCCTTTTTCTTAAAACTAGTGGTCTTGTCAACCATCAATAGTTGATGCTTTTTCTTGATTTCTACCTTCGTTGATTTCAGTATCGCGAAGAGCTCGGGAATCGTTTTCGTCATCCCTTGCATATTATAGTTCATCATGAAGTTCTAGTAGCTTGGTGATAGTGACTAGAGAACTCTGTCAATCACTATCTTATCTGGAAGATTAACTCCCACTTGATTCAAGTGATTCTAGTGCCCAGACCTTCTTAACACATGCTCACTAGCTGAGCTATTCTCCTCCATCTTGTAGGCAAAGTACTTGTCAGAGGTCTCATACCTCTCGACATGGGCATGAGTCTGAAATACCAATTTCAACTCTTGGAATATCTCATATGCTCTCTGGCATTCAAAAGGTTTTTGAAGTCCCGGTTCTAAGCCGTACAACATGGTGCACTAAACTATCAAGTAGTCATCATATTGAGCTTGCCAAATGTTCATAACGTCTGCATCTGCTCCCGCAATAGGTCTGTCACCTAGCGGCGCATCAAGGGCATAATTCTTCTATGCAGCAATGAGGATAATCCTTAGATCACGGACCCAGTCCGCATCATTGCTACTATCATCTTTCAACTTAGTTTTCTCTAGGAACATATCAAAAATAAAACAGGGAGCTAAACGTGAGCTATTGATCTACAACATTGATATGCAAATACTATCAGGATTAAGTTCATGATAAATTAAGTTCAATTCATCATATTACTTAAGAACTCCCACTTAGATAGACATCCCTCGAGTCATCTAAATGATTACATGATACAAATCAACTAAACCATGTCCAATCATCACGTGAGATGGAGTAGTCTTCAATGGTGAACATCTCTATGTTGATCATATCTACTATATGACTGACGTTCGACCTTTCAGTCTGCAGTGTTCCAAGGCCATGTCTGTACATGCTAGGCTCGTCAAGTTTAACCTGAGTATTCCACATGTGCAAAACCGTCTTGCACCCATTGTATGTGAAAGTAGAGCTTATCACACCCGATCATCACGTGGTGTCTCAGCACGACGAACTATCGCAACGATGCATACTCAGGGAGAACACTTATACCTTGAAATTTTAGTGAGGGATCATCTTATAATGCTACCGCTGTACTAAGAAAAATAAGATGCATAAAAGATAAACATCACATGCAATCAAAATATGTGACATGATATGGCCATCATCATCTTGTGCCTTTGATCTCCATCTCCAAAGCACCGTCACGATCTCCATCGTCACCAGCTTGACACCTTGATCTCCATCATAGCGTCGTTGTCGTCTCACCAACTACTGCTTCTACAACTATCGGTAACGCATAGTGATAAAGTAAAGCAATTACCTGGCGATTGTATTTCATACAATAAAGCGACAACCATAAGGCTCCTGCCAGTTGCCAATAACTGTTACAAAACATGATCATCTCATACAACAACGTACATCACATCATGTCTTGACCATATCACATCACAACATGCCCTGTAAAAACAAGTTAGACGTCATCTACTTTGTTGTTGCAAGTTTTACGTGGCTGCTATGGGCTTCTAGTAAGAACCGTTCTTACCTACGCATCAAAACCACAATGATGTTTCGTCAAGTTTGCTGTTTTAACCTTTAACAAGGACCGGCCGCAGTCAAATTTGATTCAACTAAAGTTGGAGAAACTGACACCCGCCAGCTACCTTTATGCAAAACAAGTTGCATGTCTGTCGTGGAACCGGACTCATGAACGTGGTCATGTAAGGTTGGTCCGGGCCGCTTCATCCAACAATACCTTCGAATCAAAATAAGACGTTGGTGGTAAGCAGTATGACTATCACCGCCCATAACTCTTTGTGTTCTACTCGTGCATATCATCTACGCATAGACCTGGCTCGGATGCAACTGTTGGGAAACATAGCATGCAATTTCAAAAATTTACCTACGATCACGCAAGATCTATCTAGGACATGCATAGAAACGAGAGGGGAAGAGTGTGTCCACGTACCCTCGTAGACCGAAAGCGGAAGCGTTAGGTTAACACGCTTGATGTAGTCGAACGTCTTCATGATCCAACCAATCTAGTACCGAACGTACGACACCTCCGAGTTCAGCACACGTTCAGCTCGATGACGTCCCTTGAACTCTTGATCCAGCAGAGGGTTGAGGGAGAGTTTCGTTAGCACGACGGTGTGGTGTCGGTGATGGTGATGTGATCCGCGCTGGGCTTCGCCTAAGCACTACGACGCTATGACCGGATGAGTAAACTATGGAGGGAGGCACCTGTCACGCCCAATATGCGACTCTATCCTAAAGGAACTTGAAGGTCTACCAAGTATAGAAGCGCATATTGGAGACGCTTTTGCAAGGTGCATATCATTACATCGTACCATTACATAATAGCTGGGGATACATACAAAGGCATACAAATGCCACAAGAATACATCAAACTTCATACATGAGAACAACATCCGACTACGGATGCAACACAAATAGAAACTCAAACGACATCCACCCTGCTAGCCCAGCCTGCCGACCAGGAACCTAACCCAAGATCGACGAAGAAGAAGAACTCCAAAACAAGTAAACATCGCTCTCACGTCATGTTCATCACATTACCTGTACCTGCAAATGTGGTTGGTAATTTGTGAGTCACGAGGACTCAGCAATCCCATTACCATGGGTATCAAGACTAGCAAAGCTTAAAGGGTATGGAAAGGATAAGTGGTGAGGTTGCAGCAAGCGACTAAGCAATGTATGGTGGCTAACTTATGCTACCTCTTGAGCATGCGTTGGTTTTCCTTTGTAGAGGAAAGGGTGATGCAGCAAAGTAGCGTAAGTATTTCCCTCAGTTTTTGAGAACCAAGGTAACAATCCAGTAGGAGACTACATGCAAGTCGCCTAGTACGTGCACAAACAATCAAGAACCTCGCAACCAACGCGATAAAGGGGTTGTCAATCCCTTCACGGTCACTTACGAAAGTGAGATCTGATAAAGATAATAAGATAAATATTTTTGGTATTTTGTTGTATAGATTGAAAAGTAAAGATTGTAAAATAAATAGTAAACTAGAATTATATATCGGAAACTTATATGATGTAAAGTAGACCCGAGGGCCATATGTTTGACTAGTGGCTTCTCTCAAGATAGCATATATTACGGTGGGTGAACAAATTACTGCCAAGCAATTGATAGAAAAGCGCATAGTTATGAGAATATCTAGGCATGATCATGAACATAGGCATCACGTCCGTGTCAAGTAGACCGAAAAAATTCTGCATCTACTACTATTATCCACACATCGACCGCTATCCAGCATGCATCTAGAGTATTAAGTTCATAAGAACAGAGTAACGCACTAGGCAAGATGACATGATTTAGAGGGATAAACTCAAGCAATATGATATAAACCCCATCTTTTTATCCTCGATGGCAACAATACAATACGTTTCAGTTCCCTTTTTGTCACTGGGATCGAGCACCGCAAGATTGAACCCAAAGCTAAGCACTTCTCCCATTGCAAGAAAGATCAATACAGTAGGCCAAACTAAACCGATAATTCAAAGAGACTTGCAAAGATATCAAATCATGCATATAAGAATTTGGAGAAGAATCAAATATTTTTCATAGATAATCTTGATCATAAACCCACAATTCATCGGATCTCGACAAACACACCACAAAAAGTATTACATCGAATAGATCTCCAAGAACATCAAGGAGAACTTTGTATTGAGAACCAAAGAGAGAGAAGAAGCCATCTAGCTAATAACTATGGACCCGAAGGTCTATGGTAAACTACTCACACATCATCGGAGAGGCTATGGTGTTGATGTAGAAGTCCTCCGTTATCGAATCCCCCTCCGGCAGATCGTCGGAAAAGGCCCCAAGATGGGATTTCACGGGTACAGAAGGTTGCAGCGGTGGAAAAGTAGTTTTGTGGCTCCCCGGGATGTTTTTAGGGTATAAGAGTATATATATGTGAAAGAAGTAGGTCGGTGGAGCTACGAGGGGCCCATGAGGGTGGGGGGCGCGCCTACCCCCTGGGCGCACCTCCCTACCTCATGGCCGCCTCGTTGCTTCCTTGACCTCCACTTCAAGTCTCCTGGATTGCGTTTGTTCCAAAAAAGATCCCCGCGAAGGTTTCGTTCCGTTTGGATTCCGTTTGATATTCCTTTTCTGCGAAACACTGAAATAGGCAAAAAACAACAACTGTCACCGGGCTTCCAGGTAATAGGTTAGTCCCAAAAATAATATAAAAGAGCATATTAAAGCCCATTGAACATCCAAAACAGATAACATAATAGCATGGAACAAAAAAAATTGTAGATACGTTTGAGATGTATCAACATCCCCAAGCTTAATTTCTGCTCGTCCTCGAGTAGGTAAATGATAAAAACAGAATTTTTGATGTGGAATGCTACCTAACATAATTTTCAATGTAATTCTCTTTATTGCGGCATGAATGTTTAGATCCAAAAGATTCTAGACAAAAGATTAATATTGACATAAAAATAATAATACTTCAAGCATACTAACCAAGCAATTATGTCTTATCAAAATAACATAGCCAAAGAAAGCTTATCCCTACAAAATCATATATGTCCATGCTTCATTTTCGTCACGCAAAATGCTCCCATCATGCACAACCCCGGTGACAAGTCAAGCAATTATTTCATACTTAGCCTTTTCAAACTCTTTCAACTTTCACGCAATATATGAGCGCGAGCCATGGACATAGCACTATAGGTGGAATAGAATATGATGATGGAGCTTGTGTGAGAAGACAAAAAAGAAGAAAGTCTCACATTGACGCGGCTAATCAATGAGCTATGGACACTACTAGAAATCTACATTTTACCTAGAGCCATTGTCTTTACCTAGAGCTCATTAGCCTACTCAAGGGATAGAAAAGCAATAAACAGTGCCCTCTAGGGAAAGATGAATATCTATCTAAGAAAATTGTAACTTAAGCTTTCCCTAGGGTGGTGCCACGTACAAACATCAAAACCCAAAAAACACAAAGAGATGCACTGGTGTGGTCATGTAGATTGGCCCGCGCTACGCTCGCGCCATTTTTTTCCTCCCGCGAAGGTTGGGCCCATTGCACAGTGAGAAGAGGAAAGGAAGAAAGGGCGCGTAGAGGAAAAAAATCGTATGTGTCTCGTCCAAGCACGCCCCTGTCCCAAACGGTGTCGCCGCCAGACCAAAATTCCCCTCTCTCAAACCCTTCCTCCCGTCCCGATCTGCCGCGCCTCGCCCTGGGTCGACCGCTCCACCGCTCCCCTGCTCGCCTCGCTGGATCGCCCGCTCCGCCGCTCCCGTGCTCGCCCCGCTCCGCCGCTCCCCCGCCCGCCCAGCTCCGCCGCTCCCCGCCCCGCCCAGCTCCGCCGCTCACCGCCCCGCCCAGCTCCGCCGCTCCCCGCCCCGCCCAGCTCCGCCGCTCCCCTGCTCCCGCCTAGCTCTGCCGCTCCCCTGCTCGCCTCACTCCGCCGCTCCCCTGCCCGCCTCACTCTGCCACTCCCCTTCTGTGTACTGCATCGTGACCTAGTCACACCATGGTCGCGACGGGCGCGGTGGCCCTGGCCACGCCGGCTTGGTGACGGCTTGGTGCCGCTCGTGGTGACTCCATCTGCGACGCCCTCAACTCGTGCTAACTGTGCCACCCTTGACCGTGGTGGCGGTGTCGTCCTCGCTGATTGGACGATGACCGGATCTGTCTGCTGTTGTACGCCGCTGCTCCTGTCGAAAAGGTTCTCTCTCCATCTCTCTCACTCTCTGGTTTAGATAGTTTTTCGATTGCTGGTTTAGATAGTTGTACTTGTATATGACTAGCAAGATTCTGAAATTTTGATTTGGTTTTAGCATCGAAATAAAGCAGTATGTTGTCCACTATTCAGTACATCTTGACGTTGTTCAGTAGCATCGTCGGCACTTGGGGTTGTCAGTTTCAATATCTTGCGTATAAAAGGTGTATGGAAGGTCAAAGGAATAAAAGAAATTTATAGCAAAAAAGGAAATATAAGAACTGATTGATATGAAGATGCATGAACACATGAATGAGCCATTCAACTATGTAAATTGTGGTCAGAATGTAGACAAGATATTTCAACACAGTGAGTAGGAAATATTTCATATAGTCTATCTCTTGAGTTTGTTCACGGCTACTGCAAGTGCATGAATGACAGAAATAGTAGCTTCAGTGATCCATCTTGAATGATGCCATCCTTGAATTTAGGTAAAAGTGGCAGGGCTACTGCATTTTACAATTGCTGTAGTTATGTATATGAAATTGTCTGTGTGTTTTACCATTGATGTATAGTTATCCACATGATTATTATATAGTTATCCATGTTGAGCATCGTATGATTTTCTTGTCCACTTTCCATGCGTCCTTCATATAATATCAATAGAAGTAGGTATTTCATATAGTCTATCTGTTGAGTTTGTTTTCTCTGGCCAAAGCTAGTAGCCTCTATTTTATGTTATGAATAAATGGAAGTCCTCCAACATCGTTCATTGGTTTTCTACATTTTTTTAGAAACTGACTAGTGTCGGGTGTTGTTTGCTTGAAGAAAATTTCCCTGTTCGTGGTGTCGAAACAATAGTTGTCAAAGCAACAGAGAACAAAGACATTGCTCAACTGGAATCAAGTAGGTATTATGATCTGTTCTTTCCATGAATAAATGTCGATTAATGCATTGTTCATCTGTATGATATAGGAACCGGGGTTATTTTTTGTTGGCTGATGAATGGTTTTCTATTTTAGTGTGTATGATGTATTTTGTGTGGGGATGCGGCTGGTGATTGTAGCAATTCATTTTTATTTCAGATTTATGTAGAAAACCAGACCATGTCTTTGGATGCTCAGTGTAGCTGGATGTATAGTGGGTGGAAGGATAATGGAAGACATTCTGATGAGTGGATATGGAATACAAATGCTTTTGTGAACCATGTTTTTGAGGGTGTCCGTAGTTCCAAGTTTGGAGTTTCCCGTCCTTGCTCAAAATGTTGCAATGGTAGTAGAAGAACAAAACAATTGATGACCTCTCATCTTTGTCATTGGGGGTTCATGCCCAACTACTTTAGATGGATTGCACATGGGGAGCGTCATGTTCATGTAGATAGAGTGGAGTCTGTCAACACTGATTGCTTAGAGGACATGTTGTGTGACTTTGGGGATTCAATGCATGTCGATGATGTAGACGAGGAGCCAACACCGGATGCCAAAGATTTTTATGCCATCTTGTCAGCTGTTAGAGAGCCACTCCGTGAGTTCACCCAAACCTCACGCTTTGCTACTGTTACACGCTTGATGGGAATTAAGTCACAATACAATCTGTCAGGCGACTGCATAAATAGTTTACTAAAACTTTGACAAGATACACTCCCACAAGTCAATAAAATGCCATCAAGCTTATATGAGTGCAAGTGTATCTTAGTTCATTTGAAAATGCCACTCCTGAAAATAGATGCATGCGTTAACCATTGCATGCTATACTATAAGGATAGAGAGGAAAAACTGAAGTGTGATTTCTGTGGTGAAGCAAGATATAAGGTAGTTAAAAATGACTGCCAAATAAGAAGCGTAAACCCATCCCCCGTAAGGTTCTACGATACCTTCCATTTCTCGCAAGATTGCAAAGGTTGTTCATGAAGCCTGAATTTGCTAAGCACATGAGATGGCACATGGAAGGCATCCGAGAAAATCCAGGAATGATGGTGCACCCATGTGATAGTGAATCATGAAAATCTTTCAATGAGGATGGGTTTGCAAGTGATCCACGCAATGTTAAGCTAGTCAAGTCCTCTGATGGCTTCAACCCTTTTAATTTCGGGTTAACACAATACTCTTGTTGGCCTGTGTTTCTTGCTCCTTTGAACCCGCCACCTGCTCTTTGCTTGAAAACCTAAAATATCTTTCTTAGCATGGTGATCCCTGGACCAAAGGGTCCTGGCAAGAACTTCAATGTGTACATGGAGCCTTTATATGACGAGTTGAAATTGGCATGGGCGGGTGTACCAACTTATGATAGTTTTCTTAAGCAAAATTTCAATAAGGGTAACCTTGCATACTACTGTCCATGACCGCCCTGCATTTGGTATGGTTGCTGGATGGTCTACCCATGGTGGGTTGGCTTGTTATGAGTGGGGTAGATCCACAAACAATTTGGCTGGATAATGGGCACAAATGGAGTTGGTTTTGATAGCCACAGGCGATTTTTGCCGGCCGATCATGTATTTAGGACCCAGCGTGATGCCTTTTAAAAAGATACAGTAGTGAAGGATATTGCTCCACGTAGGTTAACAGGGGATGAAGTTTTTGCTTACATGAATGAAGTTAAGGACATCAATTTTGAGGGTTACGGAGTAACACACAATTGGACACACATTCCAAAGTTGTGGGAATTGCCAAACTTCCCAAAGCTTTTGCTTCCTCATAATATAGATGTTATGCACACTGAAAAAATATTGCAGAAGCAATATTCAATACTGTCCTAAACATTCCTAGCAAGACAAAAAACAATGCCAAAGCCCGCCTTGACCAAGCTGTACTGTGTAGCAGAACTGATTTCAACCTTCAAGAAAAGCCTAACGGTAAATGGGAAAAGCCTAGAGCACCATATTGCTTGAAGAGGAACCAAATAAGAGAGGTCCTGTTGTGGTTTCTTCAGCTCAAATTTCCGGATGGATATGTGGCCAACATGAAGAGAGGTGTTAACTTAGAGAAACTTAAGATATATGGACTCAAAAGTCATGATTACCATATATTTATTGAGCGTCTGCTGCCTATCATGCTACGGGGATATGTAGATAATTGCTACGTCTTGAGCTTGCGTTGGTTTTCCCCGAAGAGGAAGGGATGATGCAGGAGAGTAGCATAAGTATTTCCCTCAGTTTTTGAGAACCAAGGTATCAATCCAGTAGGAGCCCACGCTCAAGTCCCTCGTACCTGCACAAAGCGATAGCTACTCGCAACCAACACGATTAGGGGTTGTCAATTCCTTCACGGTCACTTACGAGAGTGAGATCTGATAGATATAATATTTTTGGTATTTTTGGTATAAAGATGCAAAGTAAAAAGAAAAAGCAAAGTAAAAAGCAAAGCAAGATTAAAGTGATGGAGATTGATATGATGAGAATAGACCCGGGGGCCATATGTTTCACTAGTGACTTCTCTCATGAGCATAAGTGTTCTACGGTGGGTGAACAAATTACTGTTGAGCAATTGACAGAATTAAGCATAGTTATGAGAATATCTAGGCATGATCATGTATATAGGCAACACGTCCGTGACAAGTAGATCGAAACGATTCTGCATCTACTACTATTACTCCACTCATCGACCGCTATCCAACATGCATCTAGAGTATTAAGTTAAAAACAAAGTAACGCCTTAAACAAGATGACATGATGTAGAGAGATAAATTCATGCAATATGAAATAAACCCCATCTTGTTATCCTCGATGGCAACGATACAATACGTGCCTTGCTGCCCCTTCTGTCACTGGGTAAGGACACTGCAAGATCGAACCCAAAGCTAAGCACTTCTCCCATGGCAAGAACTACCAATCTAGTTGGCCAAACCAAACAGATAATTTGAAGAGTCTTGCAAAGATAACCAATCATACATAAAAGAATTCAGAGAAAATTCAAATATTATTCATAGATAGACTTGATCATAAACCCACAATTCATCGGTCTCAACAAACACACCGCAAAAAGAAGATTACATCGAATAGATCTCCACAAGAGAGGGGGAGAACGTTGTATTGAGATTCAAAGAGAGAGAAGAAGCCATCTAGCTACTAACTATGGACCCGAAGGTCTGAGGTAAACTACTCACACTTCATCGGAGGGGCTAGGATGATGAAGAAGCCCTCCGTGATGACGACCCTCTTCCGGCGGAGCTCCGGAACAGGCCCCAAGATGGGATCTCGTGGATACAGAAAGTTGCGGCGGTGAAATTAGGTTTTTGGCTCCTCTTCTGATTGTTTGGGGGTACGTGTGTATATATAGGAGGAAGAAGTACACCGGAGGAGCAACGAGGGGCCCATGAGGCAGGGGGCGCGCCCTAGGGGGGGGGCGCCCCCCACCCTCGTGACCGCCTCTTTTGTTCCTTGGAGCAAGGTCCAAGTCTCCTGGATCACGTTCGCTGAGAAAATCACGTTCCTGAAGATTTTATTCCGTTTGGACTCCGTTTGATATTCCGTTTATTTGAAACACTAAAATAGGCAAAAAACAGCAATTCTGGGCTGGGCCTCCGGTTAATAGGTTAGTCCCAAAAATAATATAAAAGTGGAAAATAAAGCCCAATATAGTCCAAAACAATAGATAATATAGCATGGAGCAATCAAAAATTATATATATGTTGGAGACGTATCAGGCATCCCCAAGCTTAATTCCTGCTCGTCCTCGAGCAGGTAAATAATAAAAAGAGAATTTTTGATGCGGAGTGCTACTTGTCATAATTTCAATGCAAATCTTCTTAATTGTGGTATGAATATTCAGATTAGAAAGATTCAAGACAAAAGTTTATATTGACATAAAAATAATAATACTTCAAGCATACTAACAAGGCAATTATGTCTTCTCAAAATAACATGGCCAAAGAAAGTTATCCCTAAAAAATCATATAGTCTGACTATGCTCCATCTTCACCACATAAAGTATTTAAATCATGCACAACCCCTATGACAAGCCAAGCAATTGTTTCATACTCTAACTTTTTCAAAAAATTTCAATCTTCACGCAATACATGAGCCTGAGCCATGGATATAGCACTATAGGTGGAATAGAATGGTGGTTGTGGAGAAGACAAAAAGGAGGGGAAGATAGTCTCACATCAACTAGGCGTATCAACGAGCTATGGAGATGCCCATCAATAGATATTAATGTGAGTGAGTAGGGATTGCCATGCAACGGATGCACTAGAGCTATAAGTATATGAAAGCTCAAAAAGAAACTAAGTGGGTGTGCATCCAACTTGCTTGCTCATGAAGACTAGGACAATTTGTGGAAGCCCATCATTGGAATATACAAGTCAAGTTCTATAATGAAAAATTCCCACTAGTATATGAAAGTGATAACATGAGAGACTCTCTACTATGAAGATCATGGTGCTACTTTGAAGCACAAGTGTGGTAAAAGGATAGTAACATTGTCCCTTCTCTCTTTTTCTCTTATCAATTTTTTAATATATTTTTTGTTTGGGCCTTTTCTCTTTTTTTATGGCCTCTTTTTATTTGGGCTTCTTTGGCCTTTTTTTTATTTTATTTTTCGTCCGGAGTCTCATCCCGACTTATGGGGGAATCATAGTCTCCATCATTCTTTCCTTACTGGGACAATGTTCTAACAATGATGATCATCACACTTTTATTTTTCTTATAACTCAACAATTACAACTCGATACTTAGAACAAAATATGACTCTATATGAATGCATCCGGCGGTGTACCGGGATATGTGATATGACAATGATGGAGTGTGTCATGATGAACTAGATGGTGGAAAGTTGCATGGCAATATATCTCGGAATGGCTATGAAAATGCCATAATAGGTAGGTATGGTGGCTGTTTTGAGGAAGGTATATGGTAGGTGTATGATACCGGCGAAAGGTGCGCGGTATTAGAGAGGCTAGCAAAGGTGGAAGGGTGAGAGTGCGTATAATCCATGGGCTCAACATTAGTCATAAAGAACTCATATACTTTATTGCAAAAATCTAGAAGTTATCAAAGCAAAGTATTACGCGCATGCTCCTAGGGGGATAGATTGGTAGGAAAAGACCATCGCTCGTCCCCGATCGCCACTCATAAGGAAGACAATTAATAAATAAATCATGCTCCGACTTCATCACATAACGGTTCACCATACGTGCATGCTACGGGAATCACAAACTCTAACACAAGTATTCTTTAAATTCACAACTACTCAACTAGCATGACTTTAATATTATCACCTCCATATCTCAAAACAATTATCATGCTTCAATCTTTTCTTAGTATTCAACACACTCAAAAGAAAGTTTCACAAATCTTGAATACCAAGCATATTATTATTAAGCAAATTACCATGCTAGTAAGAGACTCTCAAAATAATTTAAGTGAAGCATGAGAGATCAATAGTTTCTTTAAAACGAATCCACCACCGTGCTCTAAAAGATCTAAGTGAAGCACATAGAGCAAAATTATAACGCTCAAAAAGATATAAGTGAAGCACATAGAGCAAAATTATCTAGCTCAAAAGATATAAGTGAAGCACATAGGGCAAGACTACTACGCTCAAAAGATATAAGTGAAGCATATAGAGCAAAACTACTTAGCTCAAAAGATATAAGTGAAGCACATAGAGTATTCTATCAATTTTTAATTCATGTATGGCTCTCTCAAAAGGTGTGTATAGCAAGGATGATTGTGGTATACTAAGGCACAAAGACACAAATAATACAAGACTCTCCAAGCAAAACACATATCATGTTGGTGAATAAAAATATAGCTCCAAGTAAATTACCGATGGAAGTGGACGAAAGAGGGGATGCCTTCCGAGGCATCCCCAAGCTTTGACCTTTTGGTGTCCTTGGATTATCTTGGGGGTGCCATGGGCATCCCCAAGCTTAGGCTCTTTCCACTCCTTGTTCCATGATCCATCAAAAGAATTCACCCAAAACTTGAAAACTTCACAACACAAAACTCAAAATAGAAAACTCGTGAGCTCCGTTAGCGAAAGAAAACAAAAGACCACTTCAAGGTACTGTAATGAACTCATTCTTTATTTATATTGGTGTTGAACTTACTGTATTCCAACTTATCTATGGATTATAAACTATTTTACTAGCCATAGATTCATCAAAATAAGCAAACAACACACGAAAAACAGAATCTGTCAAAAACAGAACAGTCTGTAGTAATCTGTAGCTAGCGCAAGATCTGGAACCCCAAAAATTCTAAAATAAGTTGCTGTACGTGAGTAATTTATCTATTAATCATCTTCAAAAAGAATTAACTAAATAGCACTCTTCAAATAAAAATGACAGCAGTTCTCGTGAGCGCTAAAGTTTCTGTTTTTTTACAGCAAGTTCAACAAGACTTTCCCCAAGTCTTCCCAACGGTTCTACTTGGCAAAAACACTAATTAAACACAAAAAACACAACCAAAACAGAGGCTAAATAATTTATTTATTACTAAACAGGAGCAAAAAGCAAGGAATAAAAATAAAATTGGGTTGCCTCCCAACAAACGCTATCGTTTAACGCCCCTAGCTAGGCATAAAAGCGAGGATAGATCTAGGTATTGCCATCTTTGGCAGGCAATCCATAAGTGGCTCTCATGATAGTTTCATATGGTAATTTTATTTTCTTTCTTGGAAAGTGTTCCATGCCCTTTTTAATGGAAATTGAAATCTAATATTCCCTTCCTTCATATCAATAATCGCACCAACCGTTCTAAGGAAAGGTCTACCAAGAATAATAGGGCAAGAAGGATTGCAATCTATATCAAGAACAATGAAATCTACGGGCACATAATTCCTATTTTCAACAATAAGAACATCATTAATCCTTCCCATAGGTTTCTTAATAGTGGAATCCGCAAGATGCAAGTTTAGAGAGCAATCATCAAAATTACGGAAATCTAGCAAATCACACAAAGTCTTGGGAATAGTAGAGACACTAGCACCCAAATCACACAAAGCATAAAACTCATGATCTTTAATTTTAATTTTAATAGTTGGTTCCCACTCATCATAGAGTTTTCTAGGGATAGATACTTTCAACTCAAGTTTTTCTTCATAAGATTGCATCAAGGCATCAACAATATGTTCGGTGAAGGCTTTATTTTGACTATAAGCATGTGGAGAATTTAGCACGGATTGCAACAAGGAAATACAATCAATTAAAGAGCAACTTTCATAATTAAATTCCTTGAAATCCAATATAGTGGGTTTAGCAGCATCTAGATTTTTATTTCTTTCAATCCCACTTTCGTCAATTTCATCATTAAGATCTAAATACTCCGAATTTTTAGAACGCCTTCTAGGTAAAGGAAGATCATATTCAGTTTCATCAAGATTAATATTGCAAAATAAAGATTTAATAGGAGACACATCAATAAATTTTAGATCTTCATCTTGATTTTCATAGGTATCCGGTTTAGCAGCCATCTTATTAACTAAGGTGGCTTGCATGTCCGAAATTTCAACAGTCATCTTTTCTAGACGAGCAATTTGGGATCTTATACCCTCAAATTCTTTAGACATATCATCAAGCTCTTTATTCGTATGTCTCATAAAACTTTTTTTGTTCCTTAAGCTCGTTTCTAAAGAAATTATTATGCTCAAATTGCAAAACCATAAACTTCCTAACATTGGTTTCGATCTCCTCTAACCTTTTAAGGTGAAGATCACCAAATCTCGGTTGAGCCATCGCGACAAACAAGCAAACAAAAGCAAACGGGCAAAAAGAGGCAAATAGAGAGGGAGGATAGAGAGAGAGGGCGAATAAAACGGCAAGGGTGAATTGGGGGGAGAGGAAAACGAGAGGCAAATGGCAAATAATGTAATGCGAGAGATAGGGATTGTGATGGGTACTTGGTATGTTGACTTTTTGCATAGACTCCCCGGCAACGGCGCCAGAAATTCTTCTTGCTACGTCTTGAGCTTGCGTTGGTTTTCCCCGAAGAGGAAGGGATGATGCAGTAGAGTAGCGCAAGTATTTCCCTTAGTTTTTGAGAACCAAGGTATCAATCCAGTAGGAGCCCACGCTCAAGTCCCTCGTACCTACACAAAGCGATAGCTACTCGCAACCAACGCGATTAGGGGTTGTCAATCCCTTCACGGTCACTTACGAGAGTGAGATCTGATAGATATAATATTTTTGGTATTTTTGGTATAAAGATGCAAAGTAAAAAGTAAAAGCAAAGTAAAAAGCAAAGCAAGATTAAAGTGATGGAGATTGATAAGATGAGAATAGACTCGGGGGCCATATGTTTCACTAGTGGCTTCTCTCATGAGCATAAGTATTCTACGGTGGGTGAACAAATTATTGTTGAGCAATTGACAGAATTAAGCATAGTTATGAGAATATCTAGGCATGATCATGTATATAGGCATCACGTCCGTGACAAGTAGATCGAAATGATTCTGCATCTACTACTATTACTCCACTCATCGACCGCTATCCAGCATGCATCTAGAGTATTAAGTTAAAAACAGAGTAACGCCTTAAGCAAGATGACATGATGTAGAGAGATAAATTCATGCAATATGAAATAAACCCCATCTTGTTATCCTCGATGGAAACGATACAATACGTGCCTTGCTGCCCCTTCTGTCACTGGGTAAGGACACTGCAAGATCGAGCCCAAAGCTAAGCACTTCTCCCATGGCAAGAACTACCAATCTAGTTGGCCAAACCAAACAAATAATTCGAAGAGTCTTGCAAAGATAACCAATCATACATAAAAGAATTCAGAGAAAATTCAAATATTATTCATAGATAGACTTGATCATAAACCCACAATTCATCGGTCTCAACAAACACACCGCAAAAAGAAGATTACATCGAATAGATCTCCACAAGAGAGGGGAGAACTTTGTATTGAGATTCAAAGAGAGAGAAGAAGCCATCTAGCTACTAACTATGGACCCGAAGGTCTGAGGTAAACTACTCACACTTCATCGGAGGGGCTAGGATGATGAAGAAGCCCTCCGTGATGACGGCCCTCTTTCGACGGAGCTCCGGAACAGGCCCCAAGATGGGATCTCGTGGATACAGAAATTTGCGGTGATGGAATTAGGTTTTTGGCTCCTCTTCTGATTGTTTGGGGGTACGTGTATATATATAGGAGGAAGAAGTACGCCGGAGGAGCAATGAGGGGCCCACGAGGCAGGGGGGCGCGCCCTAGGGGGGGGGGCACCCTCGTGACCGCCTCTTTTGTTCCTTGGAGCAGGGTCCAAGTCTCCTGGATCACGTTTGGTGAGAAAATCACGTTCCCGAAGATTTTATTCCGTTTGGACTCCGTTTGATATTCCGTTTATCTGAAACACTAAAATAGGCAAAAAACAACAATTCTGGGCTCGGCCTCCGGTTAATAGGTTAGTCCCAAAAATAATGTAAAAGTGGAAAATAAAGCCCAATATAGACCAAAACAGTAGATAGTATAGCATGGAGCAATCAAAAATTATAGATACGTTGGAGACGTATCAATAATGATGTCTGGGAAGCCTTAGCTGAGCTAAGCTATTTCTTTAGGCTGCTTTGCGCGAAAGAAATAGATCCTAACCAAATGGATAAATTGGAGAAAAACATTCCTGTCCTAATTTGTAAATTGGAGAAAATTTTCCCCCGGGGTTCTTTGATTCAATGGAGCATCTAATGATACACCTCCCTTATCAAGCAAAAGTAGGAGGGCCTGTTAAGTTACCGTTGGATGTATACTTACGAAAGTTATGTTTTGTTCTTCATGCGTTCAGTCCATATGGTAATTGTATTTCCTCTTTAGGCATTAATTTGTTACATGGCAATGTAGGTTAATGAAAAAAATTAGAGCAAAAGTTAGTAACAAAGCACGTGTGGAGGCTTCGATTATTGATGCATTTCTTGTTGAGGAGATTTTGAACTTTAGTTCTTTATACCTTCCTGATGATGTGCCTACCTCAAGAAATCGCCCCCAACGCTATGCACAAACTAGCACTCCGAGCACAAGTACTCTTAGTTTGTTTGAAGACAAGGGATGGAAAATTGGTAGAGGGGAGCCTAGGATCTTATCACATGAAGAATACAAGACATTCATGATTTTTATCTTAATAAACATGCCTGAAATGGATGATACACTATTAGGGAAAACCTTATACACAGAAATTTAGCTGTAGCGCGTGTCAAAAAAGGGCGCTAGTGCTAAATAGCAGTAGCGCATGTCCGTAAACCGCGCTACAGATACAATAGTAGCAGTAGCACGTGTGCATGAAAATGCGCTACCACTAATATCCCCTTTGCTAAACCGATAGGCTACGCATAGCAGTAGCGATCTTGACGAAAGCGCGCTACCGCTAGCACATAAGTAGCAGCGCGTTTCGCGCGGAGAGCGCTACTGCTAATGGAAATAAAATAAAATAAAAAACAAATGGAAAAGTAAATGAAAAAGAAAGAAATAGAAAAAGGAGAAAGGAAAAGGAGAAAGGAAAAAATAAAATGTAGAGCAAAATAAATGAGAAAGCGGAAAAAAGGAGAAAGACGTAGCAGTAGCGTTTGTTCGTAAGAGGCGCTATAGCTAACGTAGCTGCAGCGCGTTTCCTAGACCCCCGCTGTAGAAACAGAAAAGGAAATAAGAAAGATGAAGGAAATTACATAGCTATAGCAGTATCACGTTTTGTGAAAATCGCTATAGCTAACTTAGCTATAACGGTTTCGCGAAAAGCACTACCGCTAAGTTTGACTTAACCAAAAAACCATTTCCCCCCGGCCACCACTTCTCCCTCAAATCCCTCGACCCACCCCGCCGCCGTCTGCCCGATTCACCGTCGCCCCACGTCGCCGCCGTCTCCTGCCAACGTCGACTCCCCCGGAGCCACCAGAGCCGCGCGCCATCGACACCACCGGAGCCGCCCCCAATGCCACCGGAGCCGCGCGGCCTCATCAACGCCACCGGAGCCGCAGTCGACGCCACCGGATCCACCCTCGCCACAACTGCCTCCCTCGCCGCCAGCGGAGACGCCCCCGCCTCCCTCGCCACCACTGCCTCCCGCGCCACCACCGGAGCCATCCTCTGTAAGCCCCCACCCCTCCTCTCTCTCTATCTCTAAATTAGTTAGGTTAATTTAGTTAGGAAAAGAATTTAGTTAAGTTAATTTGACAGAGATGCCCCTGCCTCCCTCGCCGTAGGAAAAAATTGTATATGCTTAACTAGGGCAGTAGGGTTAGGGTTGTAGTGTTTAATTACAAATGTTAGGAAAGTAAGGTTTAACTAGATGTTAACTAGGGTGGTAGGATTTAGTTTAGAGAAAAAATCAATATAAAAATATAAATTTCTATTAGTGTTGCAAGTCTAGTAGGTTCTTAATTTTTAGTGATTTTTATTAGGACAAAAATGTAGGACATAATTTGAGTTCTAGGTTCAAAATTTGAGTTCTAGGGTTCATCCATCTATATTTGGTTTTTGAATTGAGTTTCAGAGAGCATGAGATTTGTCTAGATTTTCTTGAAGTGTCAAACACTAGGAGATGCAAATTTGAAGTGGTCATGATATATGAAAAATCCTCAATTGTGTTTGCTCATTGATCATAATCGACATTGAAGTGGTTCGATTGTGCCCAAGTGGCCTTTTGTTGTTTCCAGGGAATGAAGCCGAGTGGCCTATGTTTTGTTAGAATGTTGATTCATTTCCGTTTCGGCAAAATTCAGGTTCTCGATTTGTCCACTTTTTAGCAAAGGTCATGCCGAAATTTTCCGTGAATTTCGGCATGACTTGTGCTACAAACTAGGACATATCGAGTGCCCAGGATTTGCCTCACCGGGAAGGAGTCAACGTTCCTGCAAAACAATAGGCCTTTTTATGTCATTATTCATTTTATTAGGTCTAGAGTTAATTGACTAGATTTAATCGTAGGAAACATGGCTAGCAACGATGAAGGATAGGGTTCTGGTGAATGCGACGATGTCTACCGGGCGGCAGACGAATTTTTTAGCCTTGCCGACATCGAGACCGGTGCTGAGACTCAGACCGGCATCAAGACTGAGACTGAGACCGGCGCTGAGACTCAGACCGGCATCGAGACCGGCGCTGAGACTGAGACCGGCGCTGAGACATAGACCGGCATCGAGACCGGCGCTGCCTCGGGGAGCGGAGCCGATGTAGAACCGAAAGCAAATAGGCAACGGCCTCCTAACAAACTCAGGACTACTAGACTGGTGGTCACGGAGGTGGACGATGACAATTTTGAGCCAAAGGCGCCCGAGGAAGCGCGTCGATGCTACGACAATCAGATAGGCTGCATCGTACGGACAACCGCCACCATCAACGATGAGAAACTACAAAAGATAGAAAATATGAGGAGCTCCCTCCTAAAGAAGTTTCACCAGATATTCTTGTTCCCGGGCCGGAATGAGAAGGATTATAAAGATCCAGATGAGGACCCGGCAATGAAGAAGATAAACAAACATGCCATGACCAAGTTTAGCGACGCGTTGGCCACCTGGAAAAATCGAGTGAAAGCAAAGATCATCAACAAGAAGGAACCCTACTCCGAGATTGTAAAGGATAATCCAACAATCACGGAAGAGCAGTTTCAAATATTCAAGGAGGCTTGCGAGGCCGAAGCTGCCAAAAAAAAGTCTAAGTACATGAAGGGGCTTCAAGAGAGGAACATTGGGAGCCACCACCTCGGAAGCCGTGGTTACGGCGGAAAAAGGTCCAAATGGGCCAAGGAGGACGCGGAAGCCACGAGTCTGGGCATCCCAGACCCCTTGGCGGATTTCACCGTCCCGCAGGAGCGTGACGTCCTCAGGGCCCGGCACCGTTGGGACCCAGTGAAGAAGGTTTACGAGACAAAACCGGTCATTACGGAGTTCATGAGACTGCTGGTAATTTTAGTTTCTGATCAATTCGACTGCACACGTTAGTCATATTTGTAAACGATCCTTGTGCCTTTTGCAGAGAGAGCAGCACTGGATTGCGACCGAAAGCGACTCGCCGTCTGAGGCATTGGTGAGGCCCAAGTGGGACACTCCATTCAACCGGGCGTTGAACATATTGAAACGACAACCGGTGGATACTTGACCGTCGTATGGATGCGTGCACGGTGTCGGAGACGGCGACACGTGGAAGAAGTACTACCGTGAGACCACGGAGGAGAGAAAGGAAAGACGGAGGTTAACTGAAGAAAACATCGACAAGAAGGTTGAGATTGCGGTTGAGAAGAAATCATCTCAGACAGTCGCAACAGCGGTAGCTGCCGCAAAACAGGTGGTTGCAGATTTGTCTACTTCCTTGGTGATGGGCGTTTTCACTTGGACAAGGCAACATCCAGAAAAAAAATGTAGAGGACTTTCCCCTTACTGACTTCTTGGGGAGCAGCTCGACTAGCGTTGCACCAGCACCTGCTCCCGCACCGGCTCCCACACCGGACATGCTCGGTGGTGCTTCGTCTTTGGCTGAGCTCGACGCCCTCACGGTATCTGTCACACTGGCCCCCGTCAATATAAATGTATAATCTTCCGTTTTCGTTGCCTTTCAGATGTCTCACGTCGCAGACTTTTCTTTGCAGGCTGATGAAACCCCGTGCACCATATTGTACACCATCGACGACCAGAAGGTGGACATGGGGAAGGCGACGATAATGAAGCCGAAGGAACCATTGTTCCACAGCCGGCCGATCCCCCCGAACGTCTTCAAGGTTTCCGTGGCCAGTGTCAAACTGGGCCACGAGAATTTGCCTCCTCCAATACTAGCGGGGGATGACGACAAGACACCGCGGCGGCTTGGTGATTGTTGCAATGGGTGGGTCCTGTTGTGGCCAAAGAGTCTGCTTCATCTGGAGGCGGCCGGGAGCACACCCACGAGCACGCAGCCTCAGCAAGGTATGAACATCAACACCCCACCTACCCAATTAGCGTCGGGTGTCGGGTTGGGTGATAGCGGACAGGGTAAGGAGGAGGATCCATTAATCGCTGATGACGTCGCCATGGATGAGGATGAGGACGACGATGGCGCTAAACAGTATGTCTATACTGGCGCCTCCTCAGGGTTTGAGCGTCATGAGTCGGTGCCTGAATTGCCGTCTCAACGTATTATGGACGACCTTCCGGTAGTAAAGAAGTCTAGGAAGAGAGCGAGGAAAGGCAAAAAAGCTGATTCTATGATCCAGCCGCCTCAGCAGCCTCGGCTTCAGGACCGTATAGATATCCCCGATGCGGATAAATGTCAATATCCCCGGTCAACCAATCCTACCTGCAACAGCGCTACGGGCCAGATTCGGCGATCTAAGGAGACTTCATGACGATGTCCTGCAGGTAGAGAAAGGCCTCATCGCCTCGAAAGATCTAGGATACCCACTCTACGTGGTTAACATTCCGCGGCAAATGTCATACGTTGACAGCTTCCCCGCAGATAAGTTCTTCCTCCGATTCGATTACATATTCGACATGTTTCACGTGAAGAAGCTGGATTTTATGTCTGTCCGCCTTTATGCCTTGCACATGAACTACATCATCGGGGTTGAGCAGATATCTCATATCTGTGTCGCTGACTCGTACTACATGCACGAGGGCTTCTTGGGAGTCTGCGCAAAGCACCGTGAATACGCGAGGGATTACATCATCAATTTCATGCTCGCCAATAAGGACAAGGAGGCGATTCTCGTGCCTTATCATCCCGTGTAAGTCATCCGCGCTGCTATCCTTCCTTCGATTTCAATCATTCATTTGCACGGTGGAGGCTAATTAATTTGAGGTGTACTTATTTTGCGCAGCGGCGGGCGCGCCGTCCTCATCATCCTCTACCCCCGATTCTCCCACGCTCTTTACTTGGACTTGTCGAAGAACATTCACAAAAAGGATTACACCCACATCAAGGATGTTCTCGACAGTGCTATGTTTTACTACCAAGCAAGGGGTGGAGAGGTCAGGGACAAGAAGACAAGGGGCGGCAGGGCCGCCTTCGGCCATAAGACCAACTTCTGCTGCATCCAGCAACCGAACGATTCTCTTAATGATGGATTCTATGTCCTACACCACATGCTGGAGTAAAGACGGGATCACTAGAACCTTCGCATGTCACCTAGATCCGGCGATGCCCATATTCTACAATGGGCAAAGGACATAGGAGATATCGAGGATCATCGACTTCGAGCTGAGTTCTATAACATCCAGCGCGAACTTGCCCAAATCATCATGAAGGAGGTCGTTGGAAAAACAGGGATGTTCTACGGAGAAGGACAAATGTCGCGAGAAGACGTCCGAACATGGATAGCCTCTCAGCGTCTCGACATGAAGCCTTTCACTAAGCTCAAGGACTATCTCCTTGACTTGGATGGATGGAACGACATGTTGGAGTGATTGTCGATATATGACAATGTGTCCGTTTAGTCCATACTTTCTGTATGACAAAACTTTGAGTTATGCATGGTGAAACTTTATTTGTGATGTAATTAAACCGTCCTCCTCCTCGACTAGTGAAAATCACTCTAGTTAGGGCATTTTGGGGTACGATGAACTTTGTTATTTATGCTTATGATGTGTTGTTTCTATTTTTGCCAAGTCTGTCTCTTTCTGTTGCTCAACTATATATGTTGCATATCATCGACTCATGTGACGATGCAGGTGCATAGATCATAGATGGAGAAGAAGTGCTATGCCAGGAGTATATATACGACAAGTGGCCGGAGTGTCAGGCCTAGGTGTACCGGTTTCCGGTTTCCGAGCGACAAGCAGTAGTTAGTTTAGGTTCACGCTAATGCGAGAGAGGGATACGAACTCATGTACTCAAAGTGATAGCTCTTCTCGCGTATATCATTGTTTAGATGGATGACGATGTATTTGCAAGTAATCGAGACTTGTATCGCTACTTTCGAGATGATGACGAGAGACCACTGTGTGTTGGATGATGATTATGATGATGACATGATTTGATGAGACTAATTCTATGTATATGCTATGATTACATTTGTATGTGTATGATATGCTAAATATTATTGTATAAAGCCTATTCAAATACAAAACAAATACAAAACAAATATGCAGGGGAAAAAACTAATAAAACTAGTAGTAGCGAGGGGGGAAAATTTAGCAGTAGCGCCGCCTTACCAGTAGCGCTTCCCAGTAAACAGCGCTGCCGATAATATCAGCAGCGCCCTTTTCTAAAGAGCGCTACAGCTATTCTTGTATAGCAGTAGCGTGCGACAACAGGCGCTACTGCTATACGTTAGCTGTAGCGCCTTATTAGTAGCGTCGGTCCCCACGCTACTAATAGGCCCAAAACCCGCGCTGCTGCTAGGCTTTTCCCTAGTAGTGATATTGTGAAGTAAGTTATCTGAATTAACATTTCTGTTACAACCATCTACAATAAATTAAATTTGGTACTGATGGTTTAAACAAAAAATGTAGACAATTTGAACTTGACCAATGGAGGCGTCCTCGACAACCAAGTACAAAAGAACTTGATAAACTTAGGCGTGACGGTGCTGGTTCAGGAAAACCGAACTCGTTGGATTGGTTCAAAAATTTGGTAAAGCACTATACATACTAGCAAATAAAGCACCCTATAGTTTTCAATGCCTAATAACTCAATTTACCTATATTGTCTTCTTGCAGTGCATAAAGGATGCATCTATTAATAAAGAATTACATGATCTTTCGCGAGGTTGTAGCCTGAGAGTAAAGTCATATGACATGTATGAAGTTAATGGGTTCAGATTTCGATCAGAGAAACATGAAAACCATAGAGAAGGGGACCTTTCTTCTAGAAATACCGGTGTTCTTGCTCTTGGAATAGATGATGCAACCAATGAGGAGCTTGAATACTACGGAGTTATTAAGGACATTATAAAACTTAAATTTGATGGTGATGAGGACTTCAGTCTTGTGATGTTTGATTGTCACTGGTTTCATCCAACTAAAGGAGTGAGGCATTTGAATAGATTTGGCTTAGTTGAAGTAGCACCTGCGTCAACCAACCCAGCTAATGAGCGTTTTTCTATTGCCAACCAAGTGTCCTTAGTCTATTATATTCCATATGCTTGCACTTCAGTTGCAAGTCTTGTTGATTGGCAAGTTGCTTACAAGGTACCACCTCTAGGCAATCTGGAAAATCCCACACATGATGACTACACAACAGCAACACCCACTAATGCAGATGTGTTCCAGGAGAATAATTTAGAGGCCAATGATTTCATTGTACAAGTAGGATCACAACTTGACAACTTAACATAACATGGTTCAGATGAGGTGGTTGATCCAACCGAATTGTCTCATATTAGCAACCGACACAATTCGGGTGGTGAAAGGATTCTAGAACAAGTTATTGAGGATGAAGACTATGATGAAGTGATCATTGAGGAAATTGAAGAAGAAGATGATGATTTCTAGCCCATTTTCTATTTATTATTGTTGTTTGTAATTTGGGTGGTTGAATACTTGGCAACAAACACTTATGTATATGCTATTGTTATGTTTTATCTTGATTGTCTAGTTGATTATAAACTGTTCTTTGCTATCTTTATCTTATTTTTTTTCAAGAATCACACGTTACAGGATGACAATTGGAAGAAAAGCATCTCGACTTGCTGTAGCCATCAAACCAGCGCATGTTGCTCGGAACACTACTGCTGCTGATGGCACTTACGATGGGTATGTAAGAGGAGTTTCACATCTTCCTCCTGCTATTCCAAATAATGAAGACCGTCCAATCATTCGACCCTTTGGCAAGACGTAAGTCTTATTAATTAGTATAAGTAGTTTCTTGCTCGGCAATATGTTTTCCTTTTCTAATACTTGTTTTTTTTCATTTACTACCTTCTTTGTAGGCATTGGAAGGACATTCCCGTTTTTCGAAAGGGCAGGCGACCAACAAGTGTATTAACATGCCTTTTGAAAAGTAACCATCCAGGTATTCTGGATTATGATGGTGTGAAGGTGATTGCAACGGAGTGGGAGCATTATCATGCGATGAAGGCCACAAATGGTCATTCTGTTGCAGAAAAAATTGAAGATGCTTTTTGGGTATAGATTATTTAAATTGCTTTTTTTGGTTGACCAAGGTAATTTTCTCTCCTTTTTATTAAACCATCTGTCAATTCTCATTGTAGCTAAGGTACAAGTATGAATATGCATACTCGGAGAAGGCAAAACAACATGTTCGAAGATGTTGCAAGTCACTTTTGCCAAGTATATTTTACTATGCAAGAATCCAAGCCATAATTGATCATTTTTGGAAAACTGAGAACACTAGCATGAATGACAAGCTTGCTGGGCAATACTATTTGGATAGAGCTTAGTATTTGGCACAAAGGCAAGGTTGGTTAGGAAAAGAAGCTTGCATTGTTGTAGTTGATGAGTGGTGCAGTGAAGAGTGGATTGCAAAATCCAAGAAATACCGTGCCAATCATTTCAGATCAAAGTTCAAGCCTCACAAAGGTGGTTCCAACTCCATGACTACTATAAGTCAAAAAATGGTTATCAACTAAACGTAATAGTTTTCTTTATCATCACTTGCCATATGCACAATTATAAATATCTTACGAGTCATGAATCTTGTGCAATGTAGTCCGAGGAAACCGACAAAGAAGTTAACCAGATTCAGGCTTGGGTGCATACACACAGAGGAATGGACAAGAGCACACCTTTAATTCTCAACACACCAGAAGCAACTAAATGTTTGGTATGTGTTTGTTCCCATTCCTAGACAAAAAAACATAGATAACTATTACTATGCGGATGGCATGTGCTGGGAGAGATTTATGTTAGTTTTCATACATGTAATACTCATTCACTATACAATTGCAATGATTCTTACTACTTGCATCTAAGTCTGGTTCTAGCTAGAAACATCCAAAATTATTTTGTAACTTAGTCAATGTTCGTAGTTTTTCAGCAATACCTAAACATTTGTCTACCTTTGTTTTCTTTTTGAGTAGGCTCTTTACACAGAAAAGGCTAAAGAGTTAAATGGACAGGACAATGATATTCTGAAAAACGATGTTAGTTCTAAAGCACTGTATGATTGCTCTAATGGGAAGCCACATGGTACATGGTCTCTCTTTAATGGCATTGTCAATGACATCGAGGTCATTTCTGAGGTGAGAGCTACTGGTACATCTTCAGCAGCCTTGAAGCGTCGTCGAGTTGAAGAATTTGAAGATGTGCGTAGAAAGGAGTCTGAGAAGACTAAGAAAGCAAAGGCTTATGCCAACAATCTCTTGTCATGGGGTGTTGGCATGTACGAGCACTGCAATGGGATACATAAGTTTCTTTAGGTGCTGGTTATACACTTGATGTTTATCAATTAATTCGCTAGCATTTGAAGGTAACCACTATTTGAATTTTCTTGTTTTGCAGACTTTGGCAACTAACCAAGGTGTGCCTATTGGAGAAATACCACCGCTGCCGGTTCCACCTCCTTCTCGTTCACTTTCTCCTCCTGGATCTCCACAACGATCTACTATCCAAGTATGTAATCAATCATATCAAGCAAAAACACACAATACATTTAAAGCATGATAAGGATTGCTTCTAAAACCTGGCTCTTCTTTTGCAGATTCTAGAAAATAGCGAAGAACCGCCAGCTTTGTGTGCCCAACAAGAAACAAATCCCAGCTCTTTTCATGTATGTATTTCTCCAACTGATCTCAAATGATACAACTAGTGATGGTCTGTTCACTGTGATGTTCACATACTTGTGACAATATGCATGCTTCTGTGATGTATGATGGTAGCCTGTGTGGTGCTGGATCATTTGGGATTAATGTTGATTAATGGGGCTGTGTGAGGATGTTGGAGGGATCATAATATATTTTCTTATGTCCAGTTGTCCAATTTACAGTTGTTATGCTGCCAAAATTTATATCAGCCTTTGCATGTCTTGGTTCTCAATACTGTAAATAGGAAATTTTGTTTAGAACTTTGGCGACTTGATGTAATTCACTAATTTGCATTGCAACAGACTTGAGTGTAGTTCATACTTTATTTGGAAACGAAGACATTGACTTCTTTTGCGATTATGTGTAGAGTAAAAGTAATATCTCACAACCTAAGTTATATTCTGGGTTACTAGAGGTGTGAGAAGTACTTAACATTACCCTTTTTATTTCCTGGAAAAGTTTCGAAATGCTCCTGTTCTTTGTGCACATACCCTAGAATAGTTTCACACTATTCAAATTACTGCATTAGAAATGAGTGACCATGTCACATTGATCCTTAACTTATAATTCCTATTTAATTTCCTGTAGTAAGTTCTTATTGCCATGTTCCTACCTTTAAAGATTTGTGAATCTTACTTTTCAGGAACATGGTGTTGCCTCAAGTGTTCCTGCTGCAAGTGTTCCTGCTGTAGATGATGAAGGGATGTTTGGGGGCTTTTTCAGTCAATCTGGAGCTGGTGCACTCAGCCTATCACTATTGAGTAGCCAGTTGGTTCCTTGATGTTCTTGGATGTATAGTGCGTGGAGTGCATTTTGGTGCATGTATAGTTAACATGCTGGTACATGTTCTGTGATGTAGGAAACTGTAGTTGGCCTACATCAGTCTGTACGTGCTAATTGAGATGCTTAATCAATTAGATGGAGCAAACTCTAGCTACCAAGCCTATTTTTTGTCAAACTGTGATGGCTGGTGGATGTCTTGGCATCTACTGTATGCATGTGACAAGTGATATCTGATGTATATATTAATTATTTGATGTTATTTTCGTTTCATAATTATTGATCCATTTTGAATTACTTTAATTATTGCGGTTATGAATTGAAATTCAAATTACATGTTTGGATTATGCCACATATGGGGCTGGAGTTTCCCTACAGTATGTACCTCTAGGGGAAGTATGGTGATGTGATGCAAAAGGGCCCCACAATCTTTCCCTAGGGCTTGGCTGTAGGTAAACAACCTACCCATGTGGGATGCAACATCCATATGTAAATCTTTCCCTAGGGCTTGTGCCCCTAGGTAAAGAAAATTTCCCTACAGCTTGTTGGGTGCACCCTAGGGAAAGAGCTCTTTCCCGACTATACTATACCTAGGGTTCTTTACCTAGGGCAAGCCCAAGGTAAAGTCTTTCCCTGTGGTTTTTCCTATTTCACCTAGGGTATATGAATCTAGGTAAAATGTAGATTTCTAGTAGTGGGAGATGCCCATCAATTGATGTCAATGCAAGGAGTAGGGATTGCCATGCAACGGATGCACTAGAGCTATAAGTATATGAAAGCTCAACAAAAGAAACTAAGTGGGTGTGCATCCAACTTGCTTGCTCACGAAGACCTAGGGCATTTTGAGGAAGCCCATCATTGGAATATACAAGCCAAGTTCTATAAAGAAAAATTCCTACTAGTATATGAAAGTGACAAAATAAGAGACTCTCTATCATGAAGATCATGGTGCTACTTTGAAGCACAAGTGTGGAAAAAGGATAGTAACATTGCCCCTTCTCTCATTTTCTCTCATTTTTTATTTGGGCCTTTTCCTCTCTTTTTTATGGCCTATTTTTGTTTCGTCCGGAATCTCATCCCAACTTGTGGGGGAATCATAGTCTCCATCATCCTTTCCTCACATGGGACAATGCTCTAATAATGAAAATCATCACACTTTTATTTACTTACAACTCAAGAATTACAACTCGATACTTAGAAAAAATATATGACTCTATGTGAATGCCTCCGGCGGTGTACCGGGATGTGCAATGAATCAAGAATGACATGTATAAAAGAATTATGAAGGTGGCTTTGCCACAAATATGATGTCAACTTCATGATCATGCAAAGCAATATGACAATGATGGAGCGTGTCATAATAAACGGAACGGTGGAAAGTTGCATGGCAATATATCTCGGAATGGCTATGGAAATGCCATAATATGTAGGTATGGTGGCTGTTTTGAGGAAGATATAAGGAGGCTTATGTGTGATAGAGCGTATCATATCATGGGGTTTGGATGCACCGGCGAAGTTTGCACCAACTCTCGAGGTGAGAAAGGGCAATGCACGGTACCGAAGAGGCTAGCAATGATGGAAGGGTGAGAGTGCGTATAATCCATGGACTCAACATTAGTCATAAAGAAATCACATACTTATTGCAAAAATCTACAAGTCATCAAAACCAAGCACTACGCGCATGCTCCTAGGGGGATAGATTGGTAGGAAAAGACCATCGCTCTTCCCCGCCCGCTACTCATAAGGAAAGCAATCAAAGAACACCTCATGCTTCAAATTTGTCACACAACGTTTACCATATGTGCATGCTACGTGACTTGCAAACTTCAACACAAGTATTTATCAATTCCAAAATTACTCAACTAGCACAACTCTAATATTACCATCTTTATATCTCAAAACAACTATCAAGTATCAAACTTCTCATAGTATTTAATGCACTCTATATGAAATTTTTTATTATACCCATCCTGGATGCCTATCATATTTTAGACTAATTTTATAGCCAAAGCAAATCACCGTGCTGTTCTAAAAGACTCTCAAAATAATATAAGTGAATCATGATAGATCAATAATTTCTATAAAATAAAACCACCACTGTGCTCTAAAATGGTATAAGTGAAGCACTAGAGCAAAATTATCTAGCTCAAAAGATATAAGTGAAGCACATAGAGTATTCTAATAAATTACGATTCATGTGTGTCTCTCCAAAAGGTGTGTAAAGCAAGGATGATTGTGGTAAACTAAAAAGCAAAGACTCAAATCATACAAGACGCTCCAAGAAAAACACATATCATGTGGTGAATAAAAATATAGCCTCAAGTAAAGTTACCGATAGACAAAGACGAAAGAGGGGATGCTTTCCGGGGCATCCCCAAGCTTAGGCTTTTGTTTGTCCTTGGATTTTACCTTGGGGTGCCTTGGGTATCCCCAAGCTTAGGCTCTTGCCACTCCTTGTTCCAAAATCCATCAAATCTTTACCCAAAAACTTGAAAACTTCACAACACAAAACTCAACAGAAAATCTCATGAGCTCCGTTAGTATAAGAAAACAAACCACCACTTTAATGTACTATAATTAACTCATTCTTTATTTATATTGGTGTTAAACCTACTGTATTCCAACTTCTCTATGGGTCATACCCCCCGATACTAGCCATAGATTCATCAAAATAAGCAAATAACACACGAAAAACAGAATCTGTCAAAAACAGAACAATCTGTAGCAATCTGGAGGTTTCGAATACTTCTGTAACTCCAAAACTTATGAAAAATTATTAAGTCCTAAATAATTTTTATATTTATCTACTGCAGTTGGATTTGGTATTTTATCGCTCTCTGGTAAAAAACTAAAATTATTCTCGTGAGCGCATATTTTCTGTTTTTTTACAGCAAGATCAAATAACAATCACCCAAGAAGATCCTAAAGGCTTTACTTGGCACAAACACTAATTAAAACATAAAAAACACAATCATAACAGAGGATAGGTGAATTATTTATTACTAAATAGGAACAAAAAAGGAAGGAACAAATATAAAATTGGGTTGCCTCCCAACAAGCGCTATCGTTTAATGCCCCTAGCTAGGCATAAAAACAAGAATAGATCTAGGTATTGTCATCTTTGGTATGCAATTTATAAGTGGCTCTAATAATTGATTCATAAGGCAATTTAAATTTCTTTCTAGGAAAGTGTTCCATGCCTTTCCTTAACGGAAATTGGAATCTAATATTTCATTCTTTCATGTCAATAATTGCACCAATCGTTCTAAGGAAAGGTCTACCAAGAATAATATGACATGTAGGATTGCAATCTATATCAAGAACAATGAAATCTACGGGCATAATTCCTATTTGCAACAATAAGAACATCATTAATCCTTCCCATAGGTTTCTTAATGGTGGAATCCGCAAGATGCAAATTTAAAGAACAATCATCAAATTCACGGAAACCTAACACATCACACAAAGTTTTTTGAATCGTGGAAACACAAGCACCCAAATCACATAAGGCATAGCATTCATGATATTTAATCTTAGTTTTAATAGTAGGTTCTCACTCATCATAAAGTTTTTTGGGGATAGAAACTTCTAATTCAAGTTTTTCTTCATAAGATTGCATTAAGGCATCAATGATATGCTTAGTAAAAGCTTTGTTTTGATCATAAGCATGAGGAGAATTTAACACAGATTGCAACAAGGAAATACAATATATCAAAGATCAATTATCATAATTAAATTCCTTGTAATCCAAAATAGTGGGTTCATTGCTAGGTAAAGTTTTGACCTCTTCAATCCCACTTTTACCAATTTTTGCATCAAGATCTAAAAACTCCGAATTATTGGGACGCCTTTTAACTAAAGTTGACTCATCTATAGTCCCATCTTTATCAAGATTCATATTAGAAAACAAAGATTTAATAGGATACACATCAATCACTTTTAGATCTTCATCATTATTATCATGAAAACTAGAAGAACACACTTTCACAAAGCAATCTTTTTTAGCACGCATCCTAGCGGTTCTTTCTTTGCACTCATCAATGGAAATTATCATGGCTTTGAGAGACTCATTGATATCATGCTTAGGTGGAATAGATCTAAGTTTCAAAGAATCAACATCAAGAGAAATTATATCCACGTTCCTAGCCAACTCATCAATCTTAGGCAATTTTTTTTCAAGGAAAGCATTGAAATTCTTTTGCGAATTCATAAATTCTTTAACACTAGTCTCAAAATTAGGGGGCATCTTATTAAAATTTCCATAAGAGTTGTTGTAGGAATTACCATAAGTGTTAGAGGAATTACTAGGGAACGGCCTAGAATTAAAGTTTCCTTTATACATGTTGTTACCAAAATTGTTCCTACCAACAAAATTCACATCCATAGATTCATTATTATTATCAATCAAAGTGGACAAAGGCATATCATTAGGATCAGAAGAAACACTCTTATTAGCAAACAATTTCATAAGTTCATTCATCTTTCCACTCAAAACATTAATTACTTCAATAGCATGAAATTTTTTGCTAGTGGATCTTTCGGTGTGCCATTGAGAATAATTAACCATAATATTGTCTAGGAGTTTAGTAGCTTCTCCTAAAGTGATTTCCATAAAAGTGCCTCCCGCGGCCGAATCTAAAAGATTTCTAGAAGCAAAATTCAATCCGACATAAATTTTTTGTATAATCATCCATAAATTCAATCCATGTGTAGGACAATTACGTAAAATTAATTTCATCCTCTCCCAAGCTTGTGCAACATGCTCATGATCATGTTTCTTAAAATTCATAATATCGTTTCTAAGAGAGATGATCTTAGCGGGAGGAAAATACTTAGAGATAAAAGCATCTTTGCACTTATTCCATGAATCAATACTATTTTTAGGCAAAGAAGAGAACCAAGTTTTAGCACGATCTCTAAGCAAAAATAGAAATAGCTTCAATTTAACAATATCATTATCCACATCTTTCTTCTTTTGCATATCGCACAAATCAACAAAGTTGTTTAGATGGGTAGCGGCATCTTCACTAGGAAGGCCAGAAAATTGTTCTTTCATGACAAGATTCAACAAAGCAACATTAATTTGAAAAGATTCAGCATCAGTAATAGGAGCAATCGGAGTGCTAATAAAATCATTATTGTTGGTATTGGAAAAGTCACATAATTTAGTATTATCTTGAGCCATTGTGACAAACAATCAATCCAACACACAAGCATAGAAGAAGCAAGCGAAAAGAAACAGACGGAAAAGAGAGAATAAAACGGCAAAGGTGAAGTGGGGGAGAGAAAAATGAGAGGCAAATGGCAAATAATGTAATGCGAGGGATAAGAATTTGTGATGGGTACTTGGTATGTCTTGACTTGAGCGCAGATCTCTCCGGCAACGGCGCCAGAAATCCTTCTTGCTACCTCTTGAGCATGCGTTGGTTTTCCCTTGAAGAGGAAAGAGTGATGCAGCAAAGTTGCGTAAGTATTTCCCTCAGTTTTTGAGAACCAAGGTATCAATCCAGTAGGAGACTACACGCAACTTGCCTAGTACCTGCACAAACAATCGAGAATCTCGCAAACAACGCGATAAAGGGGTTGTCAATCCCTTCACGGTCACTAACAAAAGTGAGATCTGATAAAGATAATAAGATAAATATTTTTGGTATTTTTGTTGTATAGATTGAAAAGTAAAGATTGTAAAATAAATAGTAAACTAGAATTATATATCGGAAACTTATATGATGTAAAGTAGACCCGAGGGCCATATGTTTGACTAGTGGCTTCTCTCAAGATAGCATATATTACGGTGGGTGAACAAATTACTGCCAAGCAATTGATAGAAAAGCACATAGTTATGAGAATATCTAGGCATGATCATGAACATAGGCATCACGTCCGTGTCAAGTAGACCGAAACGATTCTGCATCTACTACTATTACTCCACACATCGACCGCTATCCAGCATGCATCTAGAGTATTAAGTTCATAAGAACAGAGTAACACATTAGGCAAGATGACCTGATGTAGAAGGATAAACTCAAGAAATATGATATAAACCCCATCTTTTTATCCTCGACGGCAACAATACAATACGTGTCGGTTCCCTTTCTTTCACTGGGATCGAGCACCGCAAGATTGAACCCAAAGCTAAGCACTTCTCCCATTGCAAGAAAGATCAATCTAGTAGGACAAACTAAACCGATAATTCAAAGAGACTTGCAAAGATATCAAATCATGCATATAAGAATTCAGAGAAGAATTAAATATTGTTCATAGATAATCTTGATCATAAACCCACAATTCATCGGATCTCGGCAAACACTCCGCAAAAAGTATTACATAGAATAGATCTCCAAGAACATCGAGGAGAACTTTGTATTGAGAACCAAAGATAGAGAAGAAGCCATCTAGCTAATAACTATGGACCCAAAGGTCTATGGTAAACTACTCACACATCATCGGAGAGGCTATGGTGTTGATGTAGAAGCCCTCCGTGATCGAATCCTCCTCCAGCAGATCGCCAGAAAAGGCCCCAAGATGGGATCTCACGGGTACGGAAGGTTGCGGTGGTGGAAAAGTGGTTTCGTGGCTCCCCTGGATGTTTCAAGGGTATAAGAGTATATATAGGCGAAAGAAGTAGGTCGGTGGAGCTACGAGGGGCCCACGAGGGTGGGGGGCGCGCCTACCTACCTCGTGGCCGCCTCGTTGCTTCCTTGACCTCCACTCCAAGTCTCATGGATTGCGTTTGTTCCCAAAAAGATCCTCACGAAGGTTTCGTTCCATTTGGATTTTGTTTGACATTCCTTTTCTGAGAAACACTGAAATAGGCAAAAAACAACGACTAGCACTGGCCTCCGGTTAATAGGTTAGTCCCAAAAATAATATAAAAGAGCATATTAAATCCCATTAAACATCCAAAACAAATAATATAATAGCATGGAACAATCAAAAATTATAGATACGTCGGAGGCGTATCAACTTACGAGTACAAGAATAGGATGAGAAACTACGCAACTGTCGCAAACTAGTAATGATCAAGAAGTGATCCTAAACTACTTACGTTCAAACATAACCCAACCGTGTTCTCCTCTCGAACTTCCCCGAAAAGACACAATCACAGTTACGCACGCGGTTGGTGTATTTTAATTGAGTTTACTTCAAGTTCACTACAACCGGATATTAACAAATTCCCATCTGCCACATAACCGTGGGCACGCCTCGAAAGTTTAAACCCTGCAGGGGTGTCCCAACTTAGCCCATGACAAGCTCACGATCGGCGGAGACAATCCTCCATCGCGGGACCCTACGATCAGACTCAAAATCCCGGTGCACAAGACATTTCGACAATGGTAAAACTAATCCAGCAAGACCTCTCGATGCATCGACCTAGCCTAATAGGAGTCGCATGTATCTCGTTCTCAGGGTACATCGGATGGGTAAGACGTTGGGTTGGCTGAGACCCTGGTTGCCCAGGGGGCGCCAGACATCGCCTGGTTTGGACCAACACTCATGGGGAGCATTGGCCCGGGGTTGATTAAGAGTCCTCGAGTGCTAGCCGTTCCCTATGCAAGTTTTAGTTGTTATTAGGCAAATGGTAAAACCAATGTCGGGTCTTGCTGGAAGAGTTTTATTCAAAGCGAACTGTCAAGAGGGGCACATAAACCCTCACCATGTTAGGGACGCAAAATCAAGGAACATAACACCAGTATGACGGAAACCTAGGACGACAAGAGTGGAACAAAACACCAGGCAAAAGGCCGAGCCTTCCACCCTTTACCAAGTATATAGATGCATTAATTAAATAAGAGATATTGTGATATCCCATGATATCCATGTCCCAACATGGAACAACCTGCAACTGCACCTGCAACTAGCAATGCTATAAGAGGGGCTGAGCAAAGTGGTAACATAGCAAAACAACGCTTTGCTAGGAAGGGCGAAAAGGTTAGATGCTATCATGGAATTTTGGAAGCTTGATAAACAAGTGGTAGGTAGCGCGACATAGCGATAACATCGAGACAACTAGCATAGCAAAGATAGTAGTGAGATCCAAGGTGACGGTCATCTTGCCTGAAATCCCGCTAGGAAGAAGAACGAGTCCATGAAGAAGATGATCCCACGTAGTCAAAAGAATCCTCACAATCACAACGAAACAGGAACTATCGAGAAGGAGCACAACCGGAAAGAAGCAAACAACATAGTAAACACACAACACATAAACATGACATGATGCTCAACCAAGTATGATGCATGACAAGGCTACATGATGCCGCTCATGGCAAGAGGTGATGCATACAAGAACAACACATCAAAGCAAGTTTAAATGAGGCCGGAAACAACATAGAACAATTCCGAAAACTCCCCATATGCAAATTTCGAAATTGGTACTGATCTGAACAAAACATTAAGTTAAAGTTTTTAAACAGAAAGTTAAAGTGCACCAAGATGATCTATGCATTTTTCTAGTCAAGTTACATATAAAGTTCATTCAGTTCGGAGCTACGACCTAGAAGATATCAACAAAACAAGTTAAACATGGCATTGATGCAAATGCAAGCAAAACAACAACACAAACACTCCAAAACAAGGATGCAACAAGGTAACATGAAACTACATGCAAAACCAAGCAAGTTTCAAATAGAGCATGCTCCAAACGGAGCAACGGTTCAACACATACACTCAATACAAGTTTCAAACACAATCTACCCAAAACAATAACTAAGCACCTTGCAATCAAGGAAACAACATGCTACAGGAAATATATGGACACAAACTTGATATGCTCTCAAAGTACATGTTACATGCTTCAAATATCATTAAGGTTCAGGTTCACAGGCATCAAGAGTAAACAAATATGATCAATGCAAGAAGCAACTTAATAACACAGATTATGACTTAGTGAAAAACAGAGCATATGCATGAGCAGAGTTTATACGATGGCAGGTTAGAGGCAAGAAATAATTAAGCTACAGTGCAAGAACATGGCAAGCAAAATCATGGAATGCTAGTATATATCATGGAGCACAAAACACACCACATGGCATAACTATATGAGCAACAGGTTCATGGGAATCATCAAGACAAGATCCAAACATGATATAAGATGATCCTCAGACTTTAGGAAAATCTGGGAATGCAAAACCATAACATTATGATGCTGACTTTGGAGGCACATAACAACAAGCATAGCAAATTTAATAATTATGCAAAAGACATGGGCATGTAGTAGACATGATTTACTTCAACTTAGTCCATGGGAACAAGTTCATATGATGCATTGAGTAATTACTATGATTCTTGCAAAATGGAACATACTGTTGACAGGTTGACATATTTGGCATGATGGCAACTTGAGAGCAAGAAAGAGACAAAATACAGCAATTTATATGGCAACCAAGGGCATGGCATCAAAGTACTCATAACAAATAGAAAATAACATCAAGGCATCATATACATATGGCTCATGGACTAGTGGGAACCATCAAGACAAGTTTGAATGTTGTAACATTTTTAGCAAGTGTAAAATAGCAACATCATCATATCATGTTCGCAAGCTTGGACAGAGGTCATATGAAATCCAAAATTAACAAACTTGGAATGTGGTCAAATTACTCATACCATACTTCAATTCATTAATTGGAGCATCTCCAAAAGAGGCATGGATTAATTAATAACAAGCTCACAACATGGCATTATGAAGTTAACAGAAAACTAGAACATCATTTAGGCATGTTCATGGCAATGAAAACATATGCTACATGATATATATGAGGCATCAAATGGCATGGCATGATAGAGCATAACATGATATACGAAACACCCTTACTGAGCATCTCCAGATTATGCATGTATTCACTTGTAGCATCAAGTTAACATGGCAACATAATGTAGCAGATTCAGACTTAGCAGAAATCATCAAGTCACTGAAATCAGCAACAACAAGTACCCTACTTTGCATGCTTGTGCTAGTCACCACGGTGAACATAAAAATACATGGATGGGACCACTGTAAATATGGCATGAAGATGCTCCTAAAACATGTTGATATGATGCTCAAAAGATAAACACACAAAATGCTATGAAAAAGACAAATCAGCAAGTTATGATAGTTTCCAGCAGATAACATCGTTTAGCACTTTTGCGATGAGGATTAAGGAATCAATATGGATAGAAACATGCATGCAAACTATACCACCATGTAGAGCAATCAGAGATGAACAATTGGACATATCATACACACAAATCAGAGTCACATGCACAAAGTTATGACATGGCAAACATGCACACATAATACTGAAATCCTGGGACTTCGTGAAAAAAAACAACCTCGCGGGAAAAACGGGATCGGGAAGTCCGGGGATGAGCGGGTCATGTTTGGTTTGAGGGATCGGGGCGGACGAGGCCGGGTCTGGGACGACGAGGTCCCGACAGAGGTGGCGTTGACCCGCGGTGCCGGCGAGCTTGACGGCGTCTGCGGGATGTGGGGCGCCGGATCCGGCCACGTGGGCCCCTCCTCTGGCCGGGTCTCGCCGGATCCGGTGCGGGGCGAGGTGTGACGGCGAGGGGCGGCACGGACGAGGTCGCCGAAGGCGGTGAAGACGCGGCGGCGGACTCCGTTGGGTCGCCGGTGAGGCGACGTGGAGGCGGGGCGGCTTGGGCCCCTGGAGGCGCGCAGGAGGAAGCCGGGCGCGGGCGCAGCTCGAGCGTGTGGGGCCGAGGCGGCCCGGCAAGGAGGCGCGGCAGCCGGCGGCGTGAAGGCGGCGGCGGCGCGATGCGGGAGGCGCGCGGTTCGACGGCGGAGGCGATCCGGGCCGGGAGGGCCGGCGATGGGCCCTAGCGGGCCCGCGCGATGGGGAGGAGAGAGAAGGCTGGCGGGGGTGATGTGTCGGCGCATGGTTGGCTGGAGGGCAGCGGTGGACGTGTCCGGTGGCGGGGGCGGATGTGTCCGGCGGCGGGAGGAAGAGGGAGGCTAGGGTTTTGCTCGCAAATTTCGGAGGGGGAGGCCTTTATATAGATAGAGGGAGCTAGGAGAGGGCTATCGAGGTGCCGTTTTTGCCCACACGATCGTGATCCAACGGCTAAGAGCTTGGAGGGGGTTTAGATGGGCTAGTGGGATGTTGTGGAGGGGTGCTGGGCTTCAAAGAGAAGGAGGGCTTCGGTTAACACGGTTAACTGTTGGGGCACCAAACGACCTCCAAATGGAACTAAATTTGACATGCGGTCTACCGGTGATATACCAAGGTCACTCGACAAATCTCGGCTCATTCCAAGAAAGTTTTTCACCCGCTCACGAAACGAGATCTGAGAGGTGCAACGGGTGCATGTGAGAGTGTCAGATTTCGAAACAGATAAAGAAGAAAGCTAGGAAACCCAAACGGATGCAAGTTTTTGAAAACATGATGATGAAATGCACATGATGACATGGCAATATGCAACACGCAAGCGAATGAGATGGCAACGATGACGAATAACTGGAAGACACCTGGCGCATTGGACTCGGTGTTGGGGAACGTAGTAATTTCAAAAAAATTCCTATGCACACGCAAGATCATGGTGATGCATAGAAACAAGAGGGGAGAGTGTTGTCTACGTACCCTCGTAGACCAGCAACGGAAGCGTTGACACAACGTAGAGGAAGTAGTTGTACGTCTTCCCGATCTGACCGATCCAAGTACCGAACGTACGGCAGCTCCGAGTTCTGCACACGTTCAACTCAGTGACGTCCCTCGAGCTCCGATCCAGCCGAGTGTTGAGGGAGAGTTTCGTCAGCATGATGGCGTGATGAAGGTGATGATGTTCTACCGACGCAGGGCTTCGCCTAAGCACCACTACGATATGACCGAGGTGGAATATGGTGGAAGGGGGCACCGCACACGGCTAAGGAACGATCACGAAGATCAACTTATGTGTTATGGGGTGCCCCCTTGCCCCCGTATATAAAAGAGGGAGAGGGGAGGTGCGGCCGGCCCCTAGGGGTGCGCCTGGAGGAGTCCTACTACCACCGAGAGTAGGACTCCCCCCTCTTGCCTTGTTGGAGAAGGAAAGGGGAAGGGGGAAAGTGGAAAGGGGGGCACCGCCCCCCCTTCCTTGTCCTATTCGGACTAGGGGGGAGGGGGCGCGCGGCCTGCCCTGGCCGGCCCTCCTCTTCTCCCTTAGGGCCCATGTAGGCCCATTAACCCCCCCCCCCCCCCCCCCCCCCCGAAGGGGGGGGGTGGTTCCGGTAACCCCCCGGTACTCCGGTAAAATCCCGATTTCACCCGGAACGATTCCGATATCCAAATATAGGCTTCCAATATATCAGTCTTTATGTCTCGACCATTTTGAGACTCCTCGTCATGTCCGTGATCACATCCGGGACTCCAAACTACCTTCGGTACATCAAAACACAAAAACCCTAATTACGATCGTCACCGAACTTTAAGCGTGCGGACCCTACGGGTTCGAGAACTATGTAGACATGACCGAGACACGTCTCCGGTCAATAACCAATAGCGGAACCTGGATGCTCATATTGGTTCCTACATATTCTACGAAGATCTTTATCGGTCAAACCGCATAACAACATACATTGTTCCCTTTGTCATCGGTATGTTACTTGCTCGAGATTCGATCGTCGGTATTCCAATACCTAGTTCAATCTCGTTACCGGCAAGTCTCTTTACTCGTTCCGTAATACATCATTCCGCAACTAACTCATTAGTTGCAATGCTTGCAAGACTTAAGTGATGTGCATTACCGAGTGGGCCTAGGGATACCTCTCCGACAATCGGAGTGACAAATCCTAATCTCGAAATACGCCAACCCAACATGTACCTTTGGAGACACCTGTAGAGCACCTTTATAATCACCCATTTACGTTGTGACGTTTGGTAGCACACAAAGTGTTCCTCCGGCAAACGGGAGTTGCATAATCTCATAGTCATAGGAACATGTATAAGTTATGAAGAAAGCAATAGAAACAAACTAAACGATCAAGTGCTAAGCTAATGGAATGGGTCAAGTCAATCACATCATTCTCCTAATGATGTGATCCCGTTAATCAAATGACAACTCATGTCTATGGTTAGGAAACATAACATCTTCGATCAACGAGCTAGTCAAGTAGAGGCATACTAGTGACACTCTGTTTGTCTATGTATTCACACATGTATTATGTTTCCGGTTAATACAATTCTAGCATGAATAATAAACATTTATCATGATATAAGGAAATAAATAATAACTTTATTATTGCCTCTAGAGCATATTTCCTTCAGTCTCCCACTTGCACTAGAGTCAATAATCTAGATTACACAGTAATGAGTCTAACACCCATGGAGCCTTGGTGCTGATCATGTTTTTCTCGTGGAAGAGGCTTAGTCAGCGGGTCTGCAACATTCAGATCCATATGTATCTTGCAAATTTCTATGTCTCCCACTTGGACTAAATACCGAATGGAATTGAAGCGTCTCTTGATGTGCTTGGTTCTCTTATGAAATCTGGATTCCTTCGCCAAGGCAATTGCACCAGTATTGTCACAAAATATTTTATTGGACCCGATGCACTAGGTATGACACCTAGATCGGATATGAACTCTTTCATCCAGACTCCTTCATTTGCTGCTTCCGAAGCAGCTATGTACTCCGCTTCACATGTAGATCCCGCCACGACACATTGTTTAGAACTGCACCAACTGACAGCTCCACCGTTCAATGTAAACACGTATCCGGTTTGCGATTTAGAATCGTCCGGATCAGTGTCAAAGCTTGCATCTACGTAACCATTTACGATGAGCTCTTTGTCACCTCCATATACGAGAAACATATCCTTAGTCCTTTTCAGGTACTTTAGGATGTTCTTGACCGCTGTCCAGTGATCCACTCCTGGATTACTTTGGTACCTCCCTACTAGACTTATAGCAAGGCACAGATCAGGTCTGGTACACAGCATTTCATACATGATAGAGCCTATGGCTGAAGCATAGGGAACATCTTTCATTTTCTCTCTATCTTCTGCGGTGGTCGGACATTGAGTCTTACTCAACTTCACATCTTTCATTTGCTTGATCCATTTTGAACTTCTTCAAAACTTTGTCAAGGTATGTGCTTTGTGAAAGTCCAATTAAGCGTCTTGATCTATCTCTATAGATCTTAATGCCCAATATGTAAGCAGCTACACCGAGGTCTTTCATTGAAAAACTCTTATTCAAGTATCGCTTTATGCTATCCAGAAATTCTATATCATTTCCAGTCAGTAATATGTCATCCACATATAATATCAGAAATGCTACAGAGCTCCCACTCACTTTCTTGTAAATACAGGCTTCTCCAAAAGTCCGTACAAAACCAAATGCTTTGATCACACTATCAAAGCGTTTATTCCAACTCTGAGAGGCTTGCACCAGTCCATAAATGGATCGCTGGAGCTTGCACACTTTGTTAGCTCCCTTTGGATCAACAAAACCTTCTGGTTGCATCATATACAACTCTTCTTCCAGAAATACATTTAGGAATGCAGTTTTGACATCCATCTGCCAAATTTCATAATCATAAAATGCGGCAATCGCTAACATGATTCGGACAGACTTAAGCATCACTACGGGTGAGAAGGTCTCATCGTAGTCAATCCCTTGAACTTGTCGAAAACCTTTCGCAACAAGTCAAGCTTTATAGACAGTAACATTACCGTCAGCGTCAGTCTTCTTCTTGAAGATCCATTTATTCTCAATTGCTTGTCGATCAACGGGCAAGTCAACCAAAGTCCACACTTTGTTCTCATACATGGATCCCATCTCAGATTTCATGGCTTCTAGCCATTTTGCAGAATCTGGGCTCACCATCGCTTCTTCATAGTTCGTAGGTTCATCATGATCTAGTGGCATGACTTCTAGAACAGGATTATCGTACCACTCTGGTGCGGATCTTACTCTGGTTGATCTACGAGGTTCGGTAGTAACTTGATGTGAAGTTTCATGATCATTATGATTAGCTTCCTCACTAATTGGTATAGGTGTCACAGAAACCGGTTTCTGTGATGTACTACTTTCCAATAAGGGAGCAAGTACAGTTACCTCATCAAGTTCTACTTTCCTCCCACTCACTTCTTTCGAGAGAAACTCCTTCTCTAGAAAGGATCCATTCTTAGCAATGAATGTCTTTCCTTCGGATCTGTGATAGAAGGTGTACCCAACAGTCTCCTTTGGGTATCCTATGAAGACACATTTCTCCGATTTGGGTTCGAGCTTATCAGGTTGAAGCTTTTTCACATAAGCATCGCAGCCCCAAACTTTTAGAAACGACAACTTTGGTTTCTTGCCAAACCAAAGTTCATAAGGCGTCGTTTCAACGGATTTCGATGGTGCCCTATTTAACGTGAATACAGCCATCTCTAAAGCATAACCCCAAAACGATAGCGGTAAATCAGTAAGAGACATCATAGATCGCACCATATCTAATAAAGTACGATTATGATGTTCGGACACACCATTATGCTGTGGTGTTCTAGGTGGCGTGAGTTGCGAAACTATTCCGCATTGTTTCAAATGTAGCCCAAACTCGTAACTCAAATATTCTCCTCCACGATCAGATCATAGAAACTTTATTTTCTTGTTACGATGATTTTCAACTTCACTCTGAAATTCTTTGAACTTTTCAAATGTTTCAGACTTATACTTCATTAAGTAGATATACCCATATCTGCTTAAATCATCTGTGAAGGTGAGAAAATAACGATATCCGCCACGAGCCTCAACATTCGTCGGACCACATACATGCGTATGTATGATTTCCAACAAATCTGTTGCTCTCTCCATAGTACCGGAGAACGACGTTTTAGTCATCTTGCCCATGAGGCACGGTTCGCAAGTACCAAGTGATTCATAATCAAGTGATTCCAAAAGTCCATCAGTATGGAGTTTCTTCATGCGCTTTACACCGATATGACCTAAACGACAGTGCCACAAATAAGTTGCACTATCATTATCAACTCTGCATCTTTTGGCTTCGACATTATGAATATGTGTATCACTACTATCGAGATTCATCAAAAATAGACCACTCTTCAAGGGTGCATGACCATAAAAGATATTACTCATATAAATAGAACAACCATTATTCTCTGATTTAAATGAATAACCGTCTCGCATCAAACAAGATCCATATATAATGTTCATGCTCAACGCTGGCACCAAATAACAATTATTTAGGTCTAATACTAATCCTGAAGGTAGATGTAGAGGTAGCGTGCCGACTGCAATCACATCGACTTTGGAACCATTTCCCACGCGCATCGTCACCTCATCCTTCGCCAGTGTTCGCTTAATCTGTAGTCCCTGTTTCGAGTTGCAAATAATAGCAACAGAACCAGTATCAAATACCCAGGTGCTACTGCGAGCTCTAGTAAGGTACACATCAATAACATGTATATCACATATACCTTTGTTCACCTTGCCATCCTTCTTATCCGCCAAATACTTGGGGCAGTTCCGCTTCCAGTGTCCAGTCTGCTTGCAGTAGAAGCACTCCGTTTCAGGCTTAGGTCCAGATTTGGGTTTCTTCGCCTGAGAAGCAACTTGCTTGCTGTTCTTCTTGAAGTTCCCCTTCTTCTTCCCTTTGCCCTTTTTCTTGAAACTGGCGGTCTTGTTGACCATCAACACTTGATGCACCTTCTTGATTTCTACCTCCGCAGCCTTTAGCATTGCGAAGAGCTCGGGAATCGTCTTATCCATCCCTTGCATGTTATAGTTCATCACAAAGCTCTTGTAGCTTGGTGGCAGTGATTGAAGAACTCTGTCAATGACACTATCAACAGGAAGATTTACTCCCAGTTGAGTCAAGTGATTATGATACCCAGACATTTTGAGTATATGTTCACTGACAGAACTATTCTCCTCCATCTTGCAGCTATAGAACTTATTGGAGACTTCATATCTCTCAATCTGGGCATTTGCTTGAAATATTAACTTCAACTCCTGGAACATCTCATATGCTCCATGACGTTCAAAACGTCGTTGAAGTCCCGATTCTAAGCCGTAAAGCATGGCACACTGGACTATCGAGTAGTCATCAGCTTTTGCTCTGCCAGACGTTCATAACATCTGGTGTTGCTCCAGCAGCAGGCCTGGCACCCAGCGGTGCTTCTAGGACGTAATTCTTCTGTGCAGCAATGAGGATAATCCTCAAGTTGCGGACCCAGTCCGTGTAATTGCTACCATCATCTTTCAACTTTGCTTTCTCAAGGAACGCATTAAAATTCAACGGAACAACAGCACGGGCCATCTATCTACAATCAAACATAGACAAGCAAGATACTATCAGGTACTAAGTTCATGATAAATTTAAGTTCAATTAATCATATTACTTAAGAACTCCCACTTAGAAAGACATCCCTCTAATCTTCTAAGTGATCATGTGATCCAAATCAACTAAACCATAATCGATCATCACGTGAAATGGAGTAGCTTTCAATGGTGAACATCAATATGTTGATCACTATATGATTCACGCTCGACCTTTCGGTCTCAGTGTTCCGAGGCCATATCTGCATATGCTAGGCTCGTCAAGTTTAACCTGAGTATTCTGCGTGTGCAAAACTAGCTTGCACCCGTTGTAGATGGACGTAGAGCTTATCACACCCGATCATCACGTGGTTTCTGGGCACGACGAACTTTGGCAACGGTGCATACTCAGGGAGAACACTTTTATCTTGAAATTTAGTGAGAGATCATCTTATAATGCTACCGTCAATCAAAGCAAGATAAGATGCATAAAAGATAAACATCACATGCAATAATATAAGTGATATGATATGGCCATCATCATCTTGTACTTGTGATCTCCATCTCTGAAGTACCGTCATGATCACCATCGTCACCGGCGCGACACCTTGATCTCCATCGTAGCATCATTGTCGTCTCACCAATCTTATGCTTCCACGACTATCGCTACCGCTTAGTGATAAAGTAAAGCATTACAGCGTGATTGCATTGCATACAATAAAGCGACAACCATATGGCTCCTGCCAGTTACCGATAACTCGGTTACGAAACATGATCATCTCATACAATAAAATTTAGCATTATGTCTTGACCATATCACATCACAACATGCCCTGCAAAAACAAGTTAGACGTCCTCTACTTTGTTGTTGCAAGTTTTACGTGGCTGCTACGGGCTTAGGAAGAACCGTTCTTACCTACGCATCAAAACCACAATGATAGATTGTCAAGTTGGTGCTGTTTTAACCTTCGCAAGGACTGGGCGTAGCCACACTCGGTTCAACTAAAGTTGGAGAAACTGACACCCGCCAGCCACCTGTGTGCAAAGCACGTCGGTAGAACCAGTCTCGCGTAAGCGTACGCGTAATGTCGGTCCAGGCCGCTTCATCCAACAATACCGCCGAACCAAAGTATGACATGCTGGTAAGCAGTATTACTTATATCGCCCACAACTCACTTGTGTTCTACTCATGCATATAACATCAACGCATAAAACCTGGCTCGGATGCCACTGCTGGGGAACGTAGTAATTTAAAAAAATTTCCTACGCACACGCAAGATCATGGTGATGCATAGCAACGATAGGGGAGAGTGTTGTCTACGTACCCTCGTAGACCGGCAACGGAAGCGTTGGCACAACATAGAGGAAGTAGTTGTACGTGTTCCCGATCCGACCGATCCAAGTACCGAACGTACATGACCTCCGAGTTCTGCACACGTTCAACTTGGTGACGTCCCTCGAGCTTCGATCCAGCTGAGTGTTGAGGGAGAGTTTTGTCAGCACGACGGCGTGATGACGGTGATGATGTTCTACTGACGCAGGGCTTTGCCTAAGCACTGCTATGATATGACCGAGGTGGAATATGGTGGAAGGGGGCACCGCACACGGCTAAGGAACGATCACGAAGATCAACTTGTGCGTTATGGGGTGCTCCCTTGCCCCCGTATATAAAGGAGGGAGGGGGGAGGTGCGGCCGGCCCCTAGGGGTGCTCCTGGAGGAGTCCTAATCCCACCGGGAGTAGGACTCCCCCCTCTTGCCTTGTTGGAGAAGGAAAGGGGAAGGGGGAAAGAGGAAAGGGGGGCGCCGCCCCCCTTCCTTGTCCTATTTGGACTAGGGGGAGGGGGCGCGCAGCCTGCCCTGGCCGGCCCTCCTCTTCTCCCTTAGGGCCCATGTAGGCCCATTAACCCCCCCCCACGGGGGGGGGGGGGGTTCCGGTAACCCCCGGTACTCCGGTAAAATCCCGATTTCACCCGAAACGATTCCAATATCCAAATATAGGCTTCCGGTATATCAACCTTTATGTCTCGACCATTTCGAGACTCCTCGTCATGTCCGTGATCACATCCAGGACTCCGAACTACATTCGGTACATCAAAACACAAAAACCCTAATTACGATATCACCGAACTTTAAGCGTGCGGACCCTACGGGTTCGAGAACTATGTAGACATGACCGAGACACGTCTCCGGTCAATAACCAATAGCAAAACCTGGATGCTCATATTGGTTCCTACATATTCTACGAACATCTTTATCGGTCAAACCGCATAACATCATACGTTGTTCCCTTTGTCATCGGTATGTTACTTGCCCGAGATTCGATCGTCTGTATTCCAATACCTAGTTCAATCTCGTTACCGGCAAGTCTCTTTACTCGTTTCGTAATACATCATTCCACAACTAACTCATTAGTTGCAATGCTTGCTAGACTTAAGTGATGTGCATTACCGAGTGGGCCCAGAGATACCTTTCCGACAATCGGAGTGACAAATCCTAATCTCGAAATACGCCAACCCAACAAGTACCTTCGGAGACACCTGTAGAGCACCTTTATAATCACCCAGTTACGTTGTGACGTTTGGTAGCACAAAGTGTTCCTCAGGTAGACGGGAGTTGCATAATCTCATAGTCATAGGAACATGTATAAGTTATGAAGAAAGCAATAGCAACAAACTAAATGATCAAGTACTAAGCTAACGGAATGGGTCAAGTCAATCACATCATTCTCCTAATTATGTGATCCCGTTAATCAAATGATAACTCATGTCTATGGTTAGGAAACATAACCATCTTCGACCAACGAGCTAGTAAAGTAGAGGCATACTAGTGACACTCTGTTTGTCTATGTATTCACACATGTATTATGTTTCCGGTTAATACAATTCTAGCATGAATAATAAACATTTATCATGATATAAGGAAATAAATAATAACTTTATTATTGCCTCTAGGGCATATTTTCTTCACTCGGGGCGTTACAGCACCGCACACGGCTAAGAGAACAACTGTTGTGCTATGGGGTGCCCCCTTGCCCCCGTATATAAAGGAGAAGGGGAGGAGGCCGCCGGCCTAGAGGGGGCGCGCCATGGGGGGAAGCAGAATAGGACTCCAAGTCCTATTCGGCCCCCCTTCCTTTCTTACAGGAGGGGGAAAGGGGAAGGGAGATGGAAGAGGAGAATGAAAGGGGGGCGCACCCCCTCCATAGTCCAATTCAGACTCCCCATGGGAGGGGGTGCGGCCACCCCTTGTGGGCTGCCTCCCCTCTCTCTATGGTCCATGTAGGCCCATTACTTTCCCTGGGGGGGGGGGGTTCCGGTAACCTCCCAGTACTCCGAAAAATACCCGAACCATTCTGAAACCATTTCGGTGTCCGAATACCATCTTCCAATATATTAATCTTTACCTCTCGACCATTTCGACACTCCTCTTCATGTCCGTGATCTCGCCCGGGACTCCGAACAATCTTCGGTCACCAAAACACATAACTCATAATACAAATCGTCATCGAACGTTAAGCGTGCAGACTATCGATGTCAAAACCGGCTGATCTCGGTTAGGGGGTCCCGAACTATGCGTCTATGGTCGATGGTAACAGGAGACAAGGGACACGATGTTTACCCAGGCTCGGGCCCTCTCTATGGAGGTAATACCCTACGTCCTGCTTGATTGATATTGATGAGTATGAGTATTACAAGAGTTGATCTACCTCGAGATCGTGAAGGCCAAACCCTAAAGGTCTAGCGTGTATGGCTATGATAACGAAGACTAAGTCCTCCGGTTTATATAGGAACCAGGGAGATGTAGGGTTACAAAAGGTCAGTTACAAAGAAAGGAATCTACATATTCGGTCGCCAAGCTTGCCTTCCACGTCACGGAGAGTTCCATCTGGGCACGGGTGCAGTCTTTGGTCTTCATGTCTTCACAGCCCATCAGTCCGGCCCATGGCTAACATGCCGAACGCCCGAGGACCCCTTAGTCCAGGACTCCCTTAGTAGCCCCCGAACCAGTCTTCAATGATGAGGAGTTCGACACATAGATTATCTTCGGCATTACAAGGCGGGTTCCTCCACTGATGACTTTCGAGTAGTGTGTTCGGTCTTCCATTTAATGTTGTACTCCTTGACTTATGTGCATCAACAACTTTAGTTTCCACGTGTGGAGTGAATGCGAGAGGTCAGGGTATTTTTGCATATACCACCCTGACCGTACCACAAAGGTGCCTATTTAAAGAGAATAGATCTCAGATCCATTCCACACCCCGCGGAAAATCCTCAGAGCTTGCTAAGGAAAACCACCCCAACATGGCTAACGCCCCCGACTCTTCCTCTCGTCCCCATGGCTCCAAGAAGGGTAATTGGGAGAGATGTTCTGTATCCCATAGTCAGCTAGCGAAGCTGCAAACACAGGGCTTTCTTCCCCCTGCGGACCTGGTTCCCGTACGAGCAGGGATGACGTCCTTCAAGGGCGGGGCTCAAACTGAGAACTTCCCCAATCCGTCTAGGGGAGAGCGAGTATGCTTGGTCCCCTTCTTGTTAAGAGTTGTTGGATTCCCGATCCATCCCTTCCTCCGAGGTCTGCTGGAGTATTACGGCCTCCAACTGCACAGTCTCACTCCCGCCTCTATGGAGAAGACTGTTCTGCCTCGTCCCTCATAATCAAGGTGGGTCAATTTTTGAAGTGGGAGGCGCCGAAGTGTGGCGCATTGTCGGGACCAGATGCCTATCCGGCACGCCGAAGAAAGCTTCTGAAGAGTGGCCTTTTGAATGGTTCTACATCGATGACGTCTCTCTACACGACCCCGTCCGTATGGGCCTCCCCGAGTTTTCAAGTGCTCCGCTGAAGAAACGCCATAGCTGGCGTCCTTGGAGCCTCAGAGGAAGAGGATAGTGCAAAGATCAGCCTGCTGCTGGGCAAGATTAAGACGCTTGCCCAGTCTGGATTGTCAATAGTTGAGGTAATGGCGACCTCTATAGCACGGGGGGTCCAGCCACTCCAATACAGAGGGCTGCCCATGTGGCATTATAATGGGGAGGACGACGCCTCACGCTATGGTCGGAAGGGCCTGAAGACCCCCGCCGCCCTGGCCAAAATACTGGCCGAGCTGTATAAAGGGGAGAAAGAGGAGTTCACCCGTCCCCAACATCGAGATGGATTTTCCATGTATGACCCTCCCAGCTGGGTAAGCTTCAGCTCCACTATTTTACTCCTGTCCCTGAATCATTCTTGACAGACAGTATCTTATCTGCTTATAACAGGAATGGCGAAAGGCTGTCGAGGGGATCCATGACCCTGCCCCTCAGCCGGAGAATCGCAACCGAGATCTCGACCCCGGATATGAGGAAGATCCGGACATATTTGTGGAGCTCGAGGATGGAATATTCTATCAGATGAGCTATGATGGTACATATGTACCCATCATCACCGATTACCCCGGCCTCCTTCCTGCTTCACATGTAAGTAATCCAGAGATACCTTGTCCAAGAGAGTTTTCTCATTCCTCCTTACCCACCGCACTGTCATGTGCTCAAAAAGGGAGGCACTCGGCGTGCCATGCTGCCCCTGGGGCATCTCCGAAGAGAGCATCCCCCACACCAGGCAAGCCTTCGAAGAGGAAGGCAAGCGAAGATACGGTCGAGCCTTCATCAAAGAGGTATGAATTTGCAAATATGCACCTTGGCAGTCACATCCAACTGTGACCTTTCCGTTTATCCTGTATCAGGAAAAAGGTGTGCCAGACTATATCCGGGGGTTCGGCCGGCCATACTTCCCGCAGCCAGGATCCAGATCCTACTGTGAAGCTGGGGGCTGATGTGGGGGTGACGCCGGACTGTCCTCCAGCCGAGGATTCGGATGACGTATCCGTCACCAACTCGGAAGTGGAGAGCGCCATGAATCATCGGAACCGCAGGGCCGTTTTACAAGACCCTGGATTTTCAGAAGAGGCATTTAAAGCCTTCAGCTCGGCTCATGCATATATCCAAGCTGCTCGAGATGGGCTTTACAGAGCCACAAAGTAGCATTTAAAAGATGTGTGGGTAAGCATAGATTTAATAAGTATATACCAGTAGCCCCCGAGACTTAAAGTAGTTGATACAACTGATTTAAGGATCAATGTATAACCAGGTGCTTACAAAGAAGAACACCCTGTTAGCTCCGGAACTAGAAAAGTGTCAAAACAAGCTAACTGCTACCAATGCCGAACTAGAGAAATCCAAGAAGGCATCCCCTGGTAATGTTTCCCTCTATCGAGAAAACACAATGGCACACTAATAATGCGAACTTAGTTGCTTACCTTTTTGTCGGATCATTAGACCAACTGCAAGAACAGCTGGATGCCGCTCGAAACGGAGAACATGGAGCCAGAAAACTGCTAGCAGCGGGCGAGCGTGTGCTAACAAAAGTCGTTCAGGAGAAAAACAAGCTCCAGGATGCGAACACGCAAATGCGCGGAGAACTGAAAGATGTACGGGCCCAGCTGGCAGACTCTATGAAGGAGAACAAAAAACTGCGAGGCGGCATATTCAGTATGTGGCCGTATTTACCGTAGAATGGTTTGGAAGTAAAAGTAGCTAATATAGCTGTGATTGCAGGTATATTAATGGGCCGCCCCGAAGAGGAGGTGTCCGGGTCATCAAGTGATCTTCTGCAAGGGCTGTCGCAGTTGCACGAGCAAGCTCGGCAGGCAATGCGGAGTGTAGCCAAGGCCTTATGGCCATCCGACTCCCGTCTAGGGAGTATGGAGAAGCTTGTAGAGCTGTTCAAGGGAGCGCGACGGCGTATCCGACTATGGAAGATATCGGCCTACCGAGAGGGTGCACGAGAAGCCTGGGCCATGGTAAAAACATGATATACCAAGCTGGATCCAAATCACATGGCCCGGGTCGGACCGCTAGGGTCAAATGCGGAAGAAATTCCCGTTAGTTTAGTATATGGCCAAGTAGAGGTGGCTGCTAGATACTCCCAACAGGATTGTAAATTAGACCTCCTGTTGGACGGTATAGAGGAGGAAGTTTTTGACTCCTAAGTGACTATGTACTTTCCTTCTAGCTGTATAATAAAAACAATTTTCATGGCCGACCTTTTCGCTTCGACCTCTGGACCTGAAGGTGCGGAGTGTTTCCGAATACCCTAACGGTAGAATATACCGGGGTATGCATGGGAACCAGGCGTAGGGGTCATAGTTGCTTGAATAGACAATGTGTATTCGGCTAGTTATGTTATATTACATTATGTAAGAAACATCTTCCAGAGAGAATAGTTCCGTTAAGAGTTCCTTTCCCTGGGTGTGCATGCGTTTAATGTGCATATCCAAACTGTGATTGAAAAAAATCATAGAGTATGTAACTTCTGGGGTTTCACAATGGAGTGAATGCGGAAACATCTTTAATTCGTCGACCGAATATTCCCTTAAGAATGCTAGCTTTCGGCTTCACCCAGTCTGAGGTACACATCCGGATGACCCGGCAGTAACAATCGCAGAGGTGCTCCCTTTATGCCCTAGCCGAACTAACGGGAACGTAGGGCATAAGCACAGGAGCCAGGCAACCCAGCTTGGCCAAAATTTAAGTCATATCGATGCATATAATGGCGAAGAAAAGGTACATATGGAAAAACGCATATGTGCTGAGCTTGATGCTCAAAGGATAATAGCAAGCTTCTGTATGAGAAGCCCCCAGGTATAATGAACGTACATATGTGGAGATGTACGCATCAGGGGAGGACGGTCTAGCCGTACTAAAGCCGTAGGGCTAAAAAGCAAAACTAAAAAAAGAGATAAAAAACGAAAAGAGAGAGAAAAAATAACGTTAATAACAGGAGGAAGGAGACGAACACAGAGTTCGGCACTAGGCATAAAATCGTCGGAGTCTGGCCGCGTTCCAGGGGTTCGGCTCCAGGTGATTGTCTGATGCATCATGCAGGCTGTACGCTCCTCCGGTGAGAACTTCGTCAATGATGAAGGGACCCTCCCACTCGGGCTTTAGTTTGTCCTTTTTCTTCTCCGACAGGCGTAGAACGAGTTCACCAACGTTATAAGTCTTGGCCCGCACTTCTCTGATTTGATACCTGCGAGCCCGCTGTTGATAAAATGCGGAACGGGCTTTTGCGATGTCGCGCTCCTCCTCCAGGGCATCTAAGCTGTCCTGCCGATCAAGCTCGGCTTCTCTCTCTTCGTACATGCGCACTCGTGGTGAGTCATGAATAATGTCGCAGGGTAAAACTGCTTCCGCACCGTACACCATGAAGAAGGGTGTATATCCGGTAGTGCGGTTGGGCGTGGTCCGCAGCCCCTAGAGTATGGAGTCAAGTTCCTCCACCCAGTGCTTGTCTGATTCTTTCAAAGACCGCACTAGTCTAGGTTTGATGCCGCTCATAATAAGACCATTAGCCCGTTCGACTTGACTGTTTGTCCGCGGGTGATAGACAGAGGCGTAATCAAGCTTAATGCCCAGATTAGCACACCAGGTTTTCACTTCATCGGCTATGAAATTAGAGCCATTATCGGTGATTATGCTATGTGGGACGCCATAACGGTGTACCACGCCGGATATAAAATCTATTACAGGCCCCGCTTCGGCCGTTTTCACTGGTTTGGCCTCTATCCACTAAGTGAATTTATCCACCATGACCAGCAGATACTTTCTCTTATGGCTTCCTTCTTTAAGGGGTCCGACTATATCGAGTCCCCAGACCACAAAAGTCCAAGTGATGGGGATTGTTTGTAAGGCAGTGGGGGCATATGGCTTTGGTTGGCGAAGAGTTGGCATCCGACGCAACGTTGGACAAGGTCCTGTGCATCTGCTTGGGCCGTCGGCCAATAAAACCCTGTACGGAAGGCCTTGCTAACAAGGGCCCGAGCTGCGGTGTGGTGACCGCCGAGTCTGGCGTGAATTTCGGCCAAGAGCTACTGCCCCTCTTCCTCGGAGATGCATCTTTGAAGAACTCCGGTAGCGCTTTTCTTATAGAGCTCTCCGTCATGAACATTGTAGGCCTTCGAACACCGGACAATGCAGCGGGCCTCATTCTGGTCCTCGGGAAGCTCCTTCCTGTTAAGGTAGGCCAGGAAGGGTTCAGTCCATGGGGCAATGACTGCCATGATGAGATGCGCCGACAGTGTTATTTCCGGTTTCTGAGCCTCCGATGATGTCGGTGCTTTCGGATTCTGGGGTTATGTTCGGATCCGGACTAGTGTTGCTGTTGTCCCCGTGCCACACCACGGATGGCTTAAAAAGCCTTTCCAGAAAGATATTAGGTGGAACGGGGTCGCGCTTAGCACCGATACGAGCAAGAACATCCGCCGCCTGATTACTTTCTCGAGCCACTTGGTGGAACTCGAGCCCCTCGAACCGGGCCGACATATTTATGATGGCGTTATGATAAGCTTCCATCTTCGGATCTTTGGCATCGAAGTCTCCATTTATTTGAAATATTGCAAGGTTTGAGTCCCCACATACTTCTAGGCGTTGTATGCCCATGGAGACAGCCATCCGGAGACCATGCAATAATGCCTCGTATTCGGCTGCATTGTAGGAGTCTGTGTATAGTATTTGGAGTACGTATTGAACGACGTCTCCAGTTGGTGAAGTTAAGACGATGCTCGCCCCTAGCCCTGCCAGCATTTTGGAGCCATCGAAATACATAACCCAATTGGAATATGCGCCATACTCTTTAGGGAGTTCGGCCTCTGTCCATTCGGCGACGAAGTCAACCAGTACTTGGGATTTAATAGCTCGATGTGGTTTGTATGTAATATCAAATGGAAGGAGCTCAATGGACCATTTGGCAATCCGGCCCGTGGCATCGCGCTTGTTTATAATGTCATTGAGTGGTACTTCGGAAGCCACCGTGATCGAACACTCCTGGAAGTAGTGACGGAGCTTTCGGGATGCCATGAAGACCGCGTATGCTATCTTTTCATAATGGGGGTACCAGGATTTGCATGGTGTAAGGACAGTGGTGTTGGGTAACGTAGCAGAAATTCAAAATTTTCCTACGTGTCACCAAGATCTATCTATGGAGAGACCAGCAACGAGGGGAAGGAGAGTGCATCTACATACCCTTGTAGATCGCTAAGCGGAAGCGTTCAAGTGAACGGGGTCGATGGAGTCGTACTCGTCGTGATCCAAATCACCGATGATCAAGTGCCGAACGCACGACACCTCCGCGTTCAACACACGTGCAGCCCGGTGACGTCTCCCACGCCTTGATCCAGCAAGGAGAGAGGGAGAGGTTGAGGAAGACTCCATCCAGCAGCAGCACAACGGCGTGGTGGTGGTGGAGGAGCGTGGCAATCCTGCAGGGCTTCGCCAAGCACCACGGGAGAGGAGAAGGACTTAGGAGAGAGGGAGGGGCTGCACCAAAGGCATAAGGGGTGTGTCAAGAGGCCCTCCTACCCTCACTATATATAGGGAGCCCAAGGGGGGGGGTGCTCCAGCCCTAGGAAATCCAATCTCCTAGGGGGCGGCGGCCAGGGGAGGTTTCCCTCCCCCCCAAGGCACCTAGGAGGTGCCTTCCCTCCTTGGGACTCTTCCTTAGGGTTCCCCCTTCACCCTAGGCGCATGGGCCATAAGGGAAGTGGCGCCCCAGCCCACTTTGGGCTGGATCCCTTCCCACTTCAGCCCATGGGACCCTCCGGGATAGGTGGCCCCACCCGGTGGGCCCCCGGGACCCTTCCGGTGGTCCCGGTACAATACCGATGACCCCGAAACTTGTCCCAATGGCCGAAATAGGACTTCCTATATATAAATCTTTACCTCCGAACCATTACGGAACTCCTCGTGACGTCCGGGATCTCATCCGGGACTCCGAACAACATTCGGTAACCACATACAAGCTTCCTTTATAACCCTAGCGTCATCGAACCTTAAGTGTGTAGACCCTACGGGTTCGGGAGACATGCAGACATGACCGAGACGTTCTCCGGTCAATAACCAACAGCGGGATCTGGATACCCATGTTGGCTCCCACATGTTCCACGATGATCTCATCGGATGAACCACGATGTCAAGGACTTAATCAATCCCGTATACAATTCCCTTTGTCTAGCGGTACGATACTTGCCCGAGATTCGATCGTCGGTATCCAGATACCTTGTTCAATCTCGTTACCGGCAAGTCTCTTTACTCGTTCCGTAACACATCATCCCGTGATCAACTCCTTGATCACATTGTGCACATTATGATGATGTCCTACCGAGTGGGCCCAGAGATACCTCTCCGTTTACACGGAGTGACAAATCCCAGTCTCGATTCGTGCCAACCCAACAGACACTTTCGGAGATACCTGTAGTGTACCTTTATAGTCACCCAGTTACGTTGTGACGTTTGGTACACCCAAAGCATTCCTACGGTATCCGGGAGTTGCACAATCTCATGGTCTAAGGAAATGATACTTGACATTAGAAAAGCTTTAGCATACGAACTACATGATCTTGTGCTAGGCTTAGGATTGGGTCTTGTCCATCACATCATTCTCCTAATGATGTGATCCCGTTATCAACGACATCCAATGTCCATGGTCAGGAAACCGTAACCATCTATTGATCAACGAGCTAGTCAACTAGAGGCTTACTAGGGACATGGTGTTGTCTATGTATCCACACATGTATCTGAGTTTCCTATCAATACAATTATAGCATGGATAATAAACGATTATCATGAACAAGGAAATATAATAATAACTAATTTATTATTGCCTCTAGGGCATATTTCCAACAAGTGGATACGTAGTATACTGGCTTCTGAAGCGGGAATTTGTGTCCGTCCTGTTCTCGTTCAACGATGAGCACGGCGCTCACCACCTGATGTGTTGCCGATATGTATAAGAACATCGGTTTGTCGAAATTTGGCGCGGCCAGGATTGGGTTGCTTCCAAGAAGGGTTTTTATTTCCTCCAGTCCGGCTGTTACCGCGTCCGTCCACTCGAAGTGATCGGTTCGCCGTAGAAGGCGATAGAGTGGCAGTGCCTTTTCTGCCAATCTGGAGATAAAGCTGCTTAGAGCTTCCACGCAACCCGCGAGCTTTTGGACTTGTTTAAGGTCTGTTGGTGTAGCCAATTTTGACAGAGCTCGGATTTTGGCTGGATTTGCTTCAATTCCTCTGTTGCAAATGATGAAGCCTAGCAGTTTTCCGATGGGGACGCCGAAAACGCACTTCTCAGGGTTGAGCTTAATGTCATACACGCGGAGGTTACCGAATGTGAGACGTAAATCGTCTATTAATGTTTTGACGTGCCTAGTTTTGATGACGCCTGAGGGAGTCCTGGACTAAGGGGTCCTCGGGCGTCCGGCCTGTTATACATGGGCCGGACTAATGGGCTGTGAAGGCATGAAGGCCAAAGACTGCACCGTGTCCGGATTGGACTCTACTTGGCATGGAAGGCAAGCTTGGCGACCGAAGATTCCTTCTTATGTAACCGACTCCATGTAAACCCTAGATCCCCTCGGTTTCTATATAAACCGAAGGGGATAGTCCGGAAAGGACACCACATATACCCATTGCCATATGCATAGGCTAGACTTCTAGGGTTTAGTCATTACGATCTCGTGGTAGATCAACTCTTTTAATACTCATATTCATCAAGATCAATCAAGCAGGAAGTAGGGTATTACCTCCATAGAGAGGGCCCAAACCTGGGTAAACATCGTGTCCCCTATCTCCTGTTACCATCGACCCTAGACGCACAGTTCGGGACCCTCTACCCGAGATCTGCCGGTTCTGACACCGACATTGGTGCCTTCATTGAGAGTTCCACTGTGTCATCGACAAAAGGTTGGATGGCCCCCTCAATCATCAATAATGATGCTGCCCGAGGAGGAACCTTCCTCCCCGGACAGATCCTCGTATTCGGCGGCTTTCGTACTGCGGGCCAACTCGCTTGGCCATCTGGAGCAGATCGATAGCTATGCCTCTGTCCATCAGGTCGGATTTGGAAGCTTGAACTACGCCGCGGATACCCATGCAGACTTGATCTTCGAGGGACTTGAGCCCGCGGCGATCGCTCCCCCTTATCCCAAGGAACGTGACTTAAATCTGTCATCGGATCACACCCAGGAGATGGTTCCTGCGACTGCAATGACCTTAGAGCCAAAGCAGATCGAGCCATCCGAGGCCTCAGAGTCCGCGGCGTTGGAGCCGCACGTGGACTCGACGCCCTGCGATAATCGCTTTAATGGAACTTCGGACTCGTCTCCGGCTATAAGTTCCGGACGGTGTACACCCGCGGACACCGAGCTGCATCAGTTATCGATCTTTGAGTTCAGCGCCGCTAACATGTTCCAGCACTCACCTTTGGGTGATGTGCTAAAATCTTTAAAGAAATTGTCCTTGGAAAAGGACTCACAGCCGAACTGTGTCTGGTTTGAGCTAGAGACAGATGATGAGGAATTTCGCTTCCCACCCGCCACCCACTTCATAGCCACCGTCGATGACTTAACCGACGTGCTCGACTATGGCTCCGAAGACATCGACGGTATGGACGACGATGCCGACAAGGAGCAAGGCCAAGACCCGCCATTTACTAGACGTTGGACGGCCACCTCTTCATACGACGTGTACATGGTTGATACACCTAAAGGATCTGGCGACGACAAAGAAGAGCCGGATGCGAACAAAACCTCCGAGACATAGTCCAAGCGCCGGCGGCCCAAACGCCGCCCCAAGGCCCTCCGCTCAAATGACAACAACACTGGCACTGGAGAAAATATTACTCCGGGCGACGCCGAAAACAGTGAAGACCCCGCCGGGGCTACATCGAACAGGAACACGACAGCAGGCAAGACAACCCTGACGAATAGGCCATAGAAGATGACCCGGAGGATGATAGTTACCATCCACCCTCCGAGGAGGAGACAAGCCTTGGCAACGAAGACTTCATCGTGCCTGAGGATCCTCTCGAGCAGGAGCGCTTCAAGCTTTAGCTCACAGCCACTTCAAGGAGCCTGAAAAAGAAACAACAGTAGCTTCAAGCTGAACAAGACCTGCTCGTCGACAGATGGACTGATGTCCTGATAGCCGAGGAATACGGCCTCAACCGCCCAGCCAAGAGCTACCCAAAATGCAGACTGCTACCTCAATTCGATGAGGAGGCGCCGAAGCATATGTCTCCCTCGTGTAATGCGGATCGGCCACCACATGCATGGTCGGGACAGGGCGGCAGAACGGCCACCCCGCGGTCGAGATAAACTGGCAACTCAGGCCGAACAGCATACCGCCCCACCATCCCATCAAAATAGGGATGGAAGAGTCCGAAGTCATACGTACGACCTCCGACAGACCCTGGATAGTAGAACATGACACACAAGATCGATCTACGGATCACGAGGACGTGCCTCGAGGCGCGACGACGGCTACTTATTCGGACGTGACAAACCTAACCACGCTCGATCCGAATGCCGCAGACGGACTCCTTCAGAGCTCCGCCACAATGCGGCCCGATATAGAGGCGCCGCACACCCGCTCTGCTTCACAAATGAAGTATTGGATCATGAATTCCCCGAGGGGTTCAAGCCCGTCAATATCGAATCATACGATGGCACAACCGATCCTGTAGTATGGATCGAGGATTGCAGTCTCCACATCCACATGGCCCGAGGAGACGACCTCCACGCCATCAAATACCTCCCATTAAAACTCAAAGGACCAGCTCGACACTGGTTAAATAGCCTGCCTGAGAACTCAATCGGCACCTGGGAGGACTTGGAAGAGGCTTTCCTCGACAACTTCCAAGGAACTTATGTCCGGCCACCAGATGCCGATGACCTAAGCCACATAGTTCAACAACCCGGAGAATCGGCCAGAAAATTCTGGACTAGGTTCCTAACCAAAAAGAACTAGATCGTCGACTCTCCGGACGCTGAGGCCCTAGCAGCCTTCAAACACAGCATCCGTGATGAATGGCTAGCACGCCATCTCGGACAAGAAAAGCCGAAGTCAATGGCAGCCCTTACGGCACTCATGACCCGCTTTTGCGTAGGCGAGGACAGCTGGCTGGCTTGTAGCAAAAACACAGCCAGCGAGGAAGGCCCTACAGAGGCCAAGAACAACACCGGCAAGCTCCGGCACAATAGACACAAACGTAGAAGCAATGGCGACAACACCGAGGACACCACAGTCAATGCCAGATTCAGTGGCTCCAAGTCCGGCCAACGGAAGAAACCCTACAAAAGAAACAACAAAGGACCCTCCAGCCTGGACCGCATACTCGACCGTCCATGCCAAATTCACGGCACCCCGGATAAGCAAGCCAATCATACCAACAAGGATTGTTGGGTCTTCAAGCAGGCTGGCAAGTTAAATGCCGAAAACAAAGAAAAGGGATCACAAAGTGAGGACGAGGATGAAGAGCCCCGGCAGCCGAACACCGGGGGACAGAAGAAATCCCCCCCAAGTCAAAATGGTGAACATGATATACGCCACGCACATCCCCAGAAAGGAGCGCAAACGAGCACTCAGGGACGTCTACGCGGTAGAGCTAGTCGCCCCAAAGTTCAACCCATGGTCGTCATTTCCGATCACCTTCGATCGACAGGATCATCCGACTAGTATCCGCCATGGCGGTTCAGCCGCACTGGTCCTTGACCCAATCATCGACGGATTCCACCTAACAAGAGTCCTGATGGATGGTGGAAGCAGCCTCAACCTGTTGTACCAGGATACAGTACGGAAGATGGGCATTAATCCCTCATGAATAAAACCCACAAAGACTACCTTTAAAGGAGTCATACCAGGTGTAGAGGCCGGCTGTACGGGCTCAATCACGCTGGAGGTGGTCTTCGGTTCTCCGGACAACTTCTGAAGCGAAGAGTTAATCTTCGATATCGTCCCCTTCTGCAGCGGCTACCACGCACTCCTCAGACGAACCACGTTTGCTAGATTTAATGCAGTGCCACACTATGCTTATGTTAAGCTCAAGATGCCCGATCCACGCGGTGTCATAACAGTCAATGGCAATATGGAACACTCCCTCTGAACAGAGGAGCAGACCGCCGCCCTAGCAGCTGAAGCACAGAGCGGCCTTGTCAAGCAGCATTATAATCCAGCTGCCGAGCCCCTGGACACCATCAAGATGGTCCGGACTACACTGCAACAGGACAGCACGGCTTGTCAAGAGCTCGAATAGCAATTCGGCATCCGTCCCAACCCCAATGAGGTAGTGGCATTCGTACCACGCGTACACAATTACGCACTTAAAATTCTATGGACATCGACGGAGGCATGAGATAACCCGGGGTCTACAATTCGGCCGGACCGATCCCGGACACACATACTTTTACTTATTTTTCTTGTTTCAGGCACCTTTTTCCGCGGGCCTGATGTCAAGTCCTTTAGAAGGACTGAAATACAACAGAGGCAAGAAACACAGGTGGTGGGGTAACCTTTATACATTCTTCTTGACGGTATTCATACTTATTTCTCAGGACCCGCACGCTGCGCCCTATTGATGCCGGCATGTTAAATGGTCGGATACTTCTTGCACCATCTGTACAAGATATGCCTTGACGTACCCATCCAGTTATAATAAAAATGGTTTGTGGCCCAGTTCCTGTGGTTTTCACTTCTTACTTCATTTTTATTTCGATCTGCTTATTTGCTGCATCGACACTCTTTTACGTTTAATATTCGCCAAGGGCTACCTGTCGCTCCACAATATGTCAGCACAGTCCGAACACTTCTTATATATGTTCGGCACCCCGAATTTAGCATTATATGCATTGGCTCCGAATCATGTCTTTGGTCAATAGTTGGGTTGCCCGGCTCCTGTGCTTGCTACCCTACGTTCTGCTCCATCGGCTAGGGTAGTAAAGGGAGAACTACTACGATTGTGCCCTGGCTTTGACTAGATGAGCATCTCAGTAGAGAAAGCCGAAAACTGACTGTCATGATGTGGCAAGAGTCGGTCAGCTACTCGAGGGTTACAATTCGTTGGAGATTTGTTCTGCGTTACGCGAGAGATCGACATCCTGATCATATGCTGACAGTACTCTGGATTAAACCAGGGGCCGCGCCCATGCTTTATTATAAAACTCCTATGGCTAAGTGCGGGCGTTAAAGCCATAAAGTCTGATTTCCTTGTTCGTTGCGCTAAACAACTCCTTCAAGGACCATGTAATTGGATCAAGATTGTTTAGATTTCATCCTGAACACCTCCGTACTATCTACGTGAGGGCAGATGCTGACGACTGGCCAACCCTCAGATTACACACAACACGGCCGCACGGGAGGAAACAATTCAAAGCATAATAAAAATACTTTACAAAAACTAGCTTTGTTCCCATAATACAAGACAAAGGCAACATGAATACATTTATTCAAATACAATGTCCTGCGAACATTGCGCCGCTACAAGTCGAGACCCTTCTACAACATCCTTGAAATATCTCTCGGGTGTGCGGTGCTCCTTGCCCTCTGGCGGCCCACTGGCGACTTCAACAGCGTTCATCTTCGCCCACCACATCTTGCAGCGAGCGAAGGCCATACATGCACCTTCAATATAGACGGAGCACTTGATAACGTCCAGCCGAGGACAGGAGTTCACCATCCACCTCACGAGTCCGAAGTAGCTACTAGGCATAGCTTTGGCTGGCCACAGCCGGATTATCACATCCTTAATGGCTAGTTCGGCCACCCTATGCAGCTCCACTAGCTATTTCAGCTGATCGGTGAAGGACACGGGATGCTCTGGTGCCGCATACTGCGACCAGAAGAGCCTCTCCGAAGAACCCCCTCCTTCAGCTCGATAGAACTCCACGACGTCTGATACACTGCATGGAAAATCCACAAAATCCCCTGGGAAACTCCAAACCCGGGTTAGTAAAAGGTACTGCTTCTCCGCATACTTGCTTTGCATCTTAAATGCCTTATCCGCTGTGATCTTCTTGGCCTCCTGGATCTCCTGGCGGGCGGCCTGGGCCTCATTCTGTGCGGTCTCCACGCTCTGCCGAGCCTTGGCGAGTTCGGTCCCTCGAACCGACGCATCACGCCCTAAGGCCTCACATTTTTTCACCGCATCCTGGAGCTCCTGGTGGACTTCTTTGACCCGGCCTTTAGCTTCTTACGGGCGGCTTGCTGCTGGACAGCTTGCTCCTCGTCCTCGCCCAGGGCCTTCCTCAGGGCCTCGGCCTCGGTCGCAGCTTCTGCACATATCACAATACCGCTGTCAATATACAGCGCTTATCCTTTCCTGAACATATAGCAAGTCGTTCCTCACCTTGCTTCTCCTGGATCCGAACCTTAACCTCGCTGAGCTCGTTCTCGGTCCGCTCCAGCCTCCGCTTCAGCTTGCAGACCTCGGGAACATGCGAGGTTGTGACCAACAGGGACGCCTGCTTATTGATACATATTCAGTCAGCCTCTTATAATTAAGGATCGATCCCCTGTCCGGTTCTCCTCGCCGAACACCGGACAACGTCTCAGGGGCTATGGACTATACGAGGTTTTTTCTCCTTTCTTACCTCGAAACCTGTTAACAGGCTGCTGCAGGCTTCATTCAGTCCGCTCTTGGCGGACTGAACCTTCTCGATCACCGCACCCATAAGGACACGGTGCTTGCCCACGATGGAGGCGCTTCGTAGCGCCCCCATCAGGTCATCTGGCACTCTTGGATGGACAGGAGCCATCGGTGGAAGCGAAGCACCCCCTCCTTCAAAGGGGGCAGCTCGCCTGACTCCGGAGCCACATGGGTCTCGGGAATCGTATTCGGATGAGGTCCGAACTGGATACGGCCCTCTTCACCAGTCTCCATGGGGATTGACCCCCCCATGTCGGCAGTGGAGGTCCCGCCTTGTGGCGCCTCCCGGACAACGTCCTGGGCTCCTCCCTTTGGAGCGGTCCTCTGGGATAACACTTCGGTGTCATCCCTGGCCCCGGGGGAGTAACCAGGAGGTGGCGACATGCTCGCCATCTCCGATGGAGCCAACGAACCTCTAGATGAGGATCGCTGGATAAGGTCACGGGCCGGACTACAATAGTGTGGATTAACCATGTTAGAATAATAAAAAGAAAGGGCTGGATGTGCGCATAAATAAGCCATGTCACTTATGATGCGGCCTGGGGCCTAGTATAGGGGCGACATTCCGGACTACTGTCGACGTCCCACGCGGTGTCAACCGCTGGGGTGCCCTTACCCTTTTTGGGTGCTTGCGCCTCCAGATGTGTTGAGGCTGCCCTCTTCTTCTTCTCCTCCTCGGGAGGAGGGTTTTTTTCCTCCTCCTCCTCCTCTTCCTCGTCGTTGTCCTCAGGGATAGAGGAATGGGTCTCGTCATCTTCGGACGCCGCATCCGAAGTGCCCTTGCGACGGGGGCCACTCTTGGCCCCCTTGGCTTTCTTCTTAGCCTTTTTCTCCGGTGCCGTATATGGCGCCGGTACCAGCATCCTCGCCAAGCGTGGGATGACTGGTTCTTCGGGCAATGGAGCCGGACACTGGATCCGCTTCGCCCTCTCCACCCAGTCCTGAGAGAGCAATACTAAGATCTCGGACATCATCCTTGAAACATTTAAGTTGGGAATACGTCAAAAGTAACATACCTCGCTGGCGGGGCGGTTACAATTGTGACCACGGTCTGAGTCCATGGCCGGTGGCTTCTCGTTGCCCTTAAAGAGCAACTTCCAGGCCACTTCATGAGAAGTGTCGAAGAGCCTTTTTAGGGTCTGGTGCTTCTTCGAATTAAACTCCTATAAAGGGCGGCTTCGGTGCTGGCACGGAAGAATCCGGCGGATTAGCATCACCTGGATAATGTCAACGAGCTTGACGTCCTTGGTCACCATGCTTTGAATGCGCGTCTGCAGCGCAATCAGCTCGTTAGGTGAACACCAGTCCGGACTCTTCTCGACCCAGGAGGTGAGTCGCATGGGAGCGCTAGGGCAGAATTTGACAGCTACGGCCCAGGTGGCGCTGCGAGGTTCTGTGATGTTGAACCATTGCTTCTGCCATTCCTTTACTGTCTCCACAAAGGTGCCTTTGGGCCAGGAGATGTTGGATAGCTTGCTCACAATGGCCCCTCCGCACTCCGCGTGCTGGCCATCCACCACCTTCGGCTTCACGTTGAAGACTTTCAGCCACAACCCGAAGTGGGGATGGATGCGGAGGAAGGCCTCGCACACGACGATAAACGTCGGGATGTTGAGGAAGGAATTCGAGGACAGATCATGGAAATCTACCCTGTAGTAGTACATCAGCCCGCGGACAAAAGGGTGGAGTGGAAACCCTAGCCCACGGAGGAAATGGGGATGAACACTAACCTCTTTGTGGGCTCCGGCGTGGGGACGACTTGTCCCTCGGCTGGCAGACGATGGGCGATCTCCTTCGCCAAATATCCGGCCGCCCGGAGCTTAGTAATGTCCTCCTCCTTGACGGAGGAGACCATCCACTTGCCCTGACCACCAGATCCGGACATGGTTGCTTGAGTGGAGAGGAGATGAGAACTTGGGCGTTGGAGCTTGATATCGGAAAGGCGGAGACGAAGAGAGAGCATGAGGAGAGGAAAAGGGAATCCTTATCCCCTTATAAAGGCAGCAAATATTAAACGCCTCCTCACTCGCCTTAGGATTCGCCTGTTCCCTAGGACTGTATAAATGGCATGGTTGAGTTACCCATGCCCGGATTGATGAGAATCTCGTAATATGGGGGCACGATCTCTGTTTCGACAAGACGTGCCAATAACAACCGCGTCTCGAAGCGTGGGATGGCAGAAGAAAAACGGTTCAAAATTATAACCGGACAGACGTGATGTCGTGTTGGAAAAAAGCTGTCAACATATTATATTTGTGCAAATATTATATTCTCTCTGTGGTTGTGTATGGTGTACGTAACAGGTGAGGATACTATCATTGCATCTGAAGACTATCTTGGAGTTCGGAGAAAGGGGAACCCGCCTTACAATGCCGAAGACAATCAGCGCGACGGACTCCTCATCATTTGAAAGCCAGGTTCAGGGGCTACTGAGGGAGTCCTGGACTAAGGGGTCCTCGGGCGTCCGACCTGTTATCCATGGGCCGGACTGATGGGCTGTGAAGACATGAAGGCCGAAGACTGCACCGTGTCCGGATTGGACTCTACTTGGCGTGGAAGGCAAGCTTGGCGACCGAAGATTCCTTCTTATGTAACCGACTCCATGTAAACCCTAGATCCCCTCGGTGTCTATATAAACCGAAGGGGATAGTACGGATAGGACATCACATATACCCATTACCATATGCATAGGCTAGACTTCTAGGGTTTAGTCATTACGATCTCGTGGTAGATCAACTCTTGTAATACTCATATTCATCAAGATCAATCAAGCAGGAAGTAGGGTATTACCTCCATAGAGAGGGCCCGAACCTGGGTAAACATCGTGTCCCCTGTCTCCTGTTACCATCGATCCTAGACGCACAGTTCGGGACCCCCTACCCGTGATCCACCGGTTTTGACACCGACAACGACGTCGTCTACATAAGCTTTAACTATCTTGCCGATCTGTTTCTCCAGTCATGTTTGAATCATGCGCTGGTATATGGCGCCGGCGTTCTTGAGCCCGAAGGGCACGGTGTTGAAGCAGAATGGCCCATATGGGGTAATGAATGATGTTGCAGCTTGATCGGACTCCTTCATTTTGATTTGATGGTATCTGGAATATGCATCGAGGAAACACAGTGAGTCGTGTCCTACGGTAGCATCAATGGTTTGATCAATGCAAGGGAGGGGGAAGGGATCCTTAGGGCAAGCCTTATTGAGGTCTTTAAAATTGACGCACAACCGCCAGGATTTGTCCTTCTTTGGTACCATCACCAGGTTTGCCAACCAGTCCGGATGTTTTATTTCTCTGATGAATCTGGCCTCAATTAGCTTGGCTAGCTCCTCCCCCATAGCTTGACGTTTGGGTTCGGAAAAGCGCCGCAGTGTTTGCTTGACCGGTTTATATCCCTTTAATATATTGAGGCTGTGTTCGGCCAACTCGTGTGGGATTCTTGGCATATCAGAAGGGTGCCGACCGAATATATCCCAATTCTCGCGCAGGAACTCTCGTAGTGCGGTGTCAACCGCTGGGTCTAATTGTGCTCCGATGGATGCTGTCTTATTGGGGTCCGTTGGATGGACTTGGAATTTGACTATTTCTTCTGCTGGTTTGAAGGAGGTGGATTTGGGTCGTTTGTCTAGGACCACATCATCCCTGTCCACCGTGGAGCGCAGCGCGGTTAATTCTTCGGCCTCGAGGGCTTCAGATAATGCCTTGAGGGCCAAGGATGAGGTTTTGTTCTCGGCGCGGAGTGTATGTCTGGATCACTAGCTAGAGTGATTATACTGTTGTGCCTAGGCATCTTAAGCTTCATGTATCGATACTGGGGTACCACTTGGAAGCGCGTAAATGCATCTCGCCCTAAGAGGGCGTGATATCCGCTGTTGGAAGGGGCCACTTGGAAGGTTATTTCTTCGGACCGATAATTCTCCAGCGTGTCGAATACCACGTTGAGTGTTATTTTTCCCGCACACCGTGCCTCCTGACTGGGGATAATTCCTCAGAAGGTCGTGCTGCTTTGCTCAATGCGACTCCTGTCTATTTCCATTTTATGGAGTGTATCTTCGTACATGAGGTTTAGTCCGCTGCTGCCGTCCATGAGGACCTTGGTGAGCCGAAAGCCGTCCACAATTGGACTGAGGACCAAGGCGGCTGGTGCTCGGACTGTCCTGTATTTTGGTTCGTCGCCGGCATTAAAGGTTGTAGCTGTGTCATTCCAAGGGTTTATTGCTGCTATTTGACAGACTTCGGTGAGTCCGCGTAGTGCTCTTTTGCGCCTATTGTTTGAGGCGAATGTCTCGAAGACCATCAGTACTTTGGGGTCGTTGTCCTCTAGGGGGTGTTGTTCTGGGTTATTCTTGGTGAGGATATCCTCGCCGCTCTTGGCCACTTGCCGGAGTATCCAACATGCTCTAAGGCTATGTGTTGGTATGTTATCCGGTGTTGCGTGTATTTTGCATGGCCCATCGAGCCATCTGTCGGTGTCAAAACCGGCGGATCTTGGGTAGGGGGTCCCGAACTGTGCGTCTAAGCCGGATGGTAACAGGAGGCAAGGGACATGAAGTTTTACCCAGGTTCGGGCCCTCTTGATGGAGGTAAAACCCTATGTCCTGCTTGATTAATATTGAAGATATGGGTGTTACAAGAGTAGATCTACCACGAGATCAGAGAGGCTAAACCCTAGAAGCTAGCCTACGGTATGATTGTATGTTGTGATTGTTGTCCTATGGACTAAAACCCTCCGGTTTATATAGACACCGGAGAGGGTTAGGGTTACACAAGGTCGGTTACAAAGGAGGAGATATCCATATACGTATTGCCTAGCTTGCCTTCCACGCCAAGTAGAGTCCCATCCGGACACGAGACGAAGTCTTCAATCTTGCATCTTCATAGTCTAACAGTCCGGCCAATGGAGATAGTCCGGCTGTCCGGAGACCGCTAATCCAGGACTCCCTCAGTAGCCCCTGAACCAGGCTTCAATGACGATGAGTCCGGCACGCAGTTGTCTTCGGCATTGCAAGGCGGGTTCCTTCTCCGAACACATCACAGAAGAATTTGAATACGAGGATAGTGTCCGACCCTGCAAAATAAGTCCCACATTTCACCGTAGAGAGAATAATGTTTTCGCAGATTTAATCCGCTAGCTTGTTTTGACAACATGACATTACATCATGGCCCGGTGATTATTCGAACCGTTTCTTTTAACCAGCCCCGCACATAACGCGAGGCAGTTTTTCAACACGTCTTGTCAAAGCAGAGATCGTGTCCCCTTATTACGGGATTCTCATCAATACGGTCATGGGTAACTCAACCGCGCCATCAATTGCGGCGCTTGGGGGGATAAGCGAGTTTTACCAGGCAAGTGGGGACGTTTAATTTTGTCCGCCCATATAAAGGGATAAGGATTCACCTTTCTATCCACGCCTTCTTCCTCCTCTGCTCATTCGCTCCCGCACACTCGAGCTCTAGCGCCCAAGTCCTCACTTCCATCTCAACCTTCTCCAACCATGTCCGGAGCGGGAGGCAAGTGGATGGTCTCCTCCGTCACAGAGGAAGACGTCAAGAAACTGAGGAGAGCCGGATACTTGCCCGACAATATCGTGCACCAGCTCCCAGATGAGGGACAACTCATCCCCACCCTCGAGCCCCATGAGAGGGTGGTATTCCTCACCCATTTCCTCCACGGACTGGGATTCCCTCTCCATCCCTTCGTCCGGGGGCTCATGTTTTATTACGGCCTAGATTTCCACGATCTGGCCCCGAACTTCATCCTCAACATCTCGGCATTCATCATCGTGTGCGAGGCCTTCCTCCGCATCAAGCCCCACTTCGGCTTATGGCTGAAGACCTTCAATGTCAAGCCGAAGGTAGTGAGCGGCCGCCAGGCGGAGTGCGGAGGTGCCATGGTGGGCAAGATGCCCAACATCACATGGCTCGAAGGCACCTTCGTGGACACCATAAAGGGGCGGCAATCGGGGTGGTTCTATATCACCGAGCCGCGTGACCCCACATGGGTAGCGGCCCCCGAGTTCCGATCTGGCATCCCCATGCGGCTCACCTCCTGGAAAGAGAAGGGCCTGTCCTGGGGTAATTCAAAAGAGCTGACCGGACTCTAGTCATGTATTGAGAACATGGTGGATAAGAAGCTCAAGCTTGTCAACATAGTCCAGGTTATGCTCGTCCGCCGGATACTCCCGTGCCAACAACGGGAGTTTACCTTGTGGGAGTTCAATCTGGCGCAACACCGAACTCTGAACAGGCTCTTCGACACGACTCATGAAGATGCCTGGAGGGTGCTGTTCAAGGGCGCCGCGGTCCCTCCCCCATTACTGAGGATCGCGGATTCAGCGCGAAGCGCCACGCTAGTGTGGTAAGTTGTTTTACCTTTCACAGGATACTTGTTCTCTATATAGATTGATTCTATGCGGGATCTAAACTCCCGTGCCGTTAACAGGACTGGCAGAAGATGGCCGGACAAATCGACTGTCCGGCTCCCTTGCCCGAAGGCCCTGCAGACGCCCTTCTGGCGAAGATGTTGACTCCAGCCCCTTATAAGGTGCCGGAGAAGACCCAGAAGGCCAAGGGAGCTCGAAAGAGTTCCCGACGCCAGGCGTTTTCGGACTCATCGTCCGATGAGTCTGCGGCGCACTCTTCCCCCGAAGACAAGGAAGAGGAAGAAGAGGCTCCCCCACCGACTGGGGGAGACAAGAAAAGGAAGGCCGCCCCAACTGGGGAGGCCGGAGGGTCCAAGAAGGGAAGGACGCTCCTTCCGGACAGCTCTACCACCGCCGACAAAAGTGAAGACGAGTGGTTTCCCAGGGTCAAGCCCCAGGGGAGATCATAAGTATTTGGATACCAAAGTAACCCATAGGATTCCTTTGTCGCATTGCTTTCCCTAACACCGAACTCAATTGTGTAGGCCACCCCGAGCCAATATCGAGGTATCCTCGGACGGCTCCTTGGGATCGTCGGACATGGATAGCGATCCAGTCCCGACCGCCACCTCCCCTCATCTAGCCGACGACGCCTAGGTGTTGTCTCAAGAGGCACCGGATCAAGGGGGGACAGTTCCGGAGGCACCTCAAGGCGACCTTCCGGACTCCGGAAGCCGAGGGGACGGGGTCCCCGAGAGCTCCGAGTTCGGCCCTCAGCCAAACACCGCGCCGGACCCTCCAACGGCTCCGAGCTCGGGTAGGCGGTCCCCTTCTAAGGGGGATGAGATGCCTGTGCCGGTGACCTCTGTCCATCCAGAGGCGCCGGACACTATGTTGGAAGCGCTTCGCAGCGCTTCCATCAAGGAGGAGCACCGCACTATCATGAGTGCAGTGATCCAGAAGGTTCAGTCCGCCAAGAGCGGATTGACTGAAGCCTGTACTAGCCTTCTAACAGGCTTCGAGGTAAGTGTTTTAAAATGTAGTAAAAATATTACCGCATAGACAGTAGCCCCTGATGCTTTGTTCGGTGTTCACAAAGAAAAGCCGAACAGAGGATCAAATAATATCGCAGGAGTCTAATATAAGTATGTCAATATGCATATGCAGGCTTCGCTGTTGGCGTCCGCCGCACTAACTGCGGAGGTCGCCGTACTGAAGGAGGCCCTCGAGGGGTCCTAGAAAGAGCTCGCCCTTGCTAAGAGGCAGCTCGAGGAGAACAAGGGTAAGTAATACCCCGTCTATAGATGAGAAAAGGACGCGATTGCTAAATGATAGGATCATTGTATGTTTGCCAGGGGCCACGACCGAGGTGGCGACCTTGAAGCAAGCGCTGTCCCAGGCCGAAGAGAAGGTGGCCCAGGAGCGCACCGAGCGAGAGAGGCACGAGGCTCGGGTGGGCGAGGTGCAGTAAGAGCTCTAGGCTCTCGTGACGAAGCACGAGGCGTTGGAGCTTGACTTGAAGACGCGAGAGTCTAAGCTTGCATGCCTGCAGGTCGACTCTAGAGGATCCCCGGGTACCGAGCTCGAATTCGCCCTATAGTGAGTCGTATTACAATTCACTGGCCGTCGTTTTACAACGTCGTGACTGGGTAAGGCTTTCTATATGCAAAGCAAGCATGTAAAAGTAAGTTATTGATTACTTACCCGGATCTGGAGCTCTTCAGGAGCATTCGCAGATTTGCCCCACAGTGTGT